>NC_080547.1:21624550-21924550 GCF_028640845.1 Ahaetulla prasina | reverse complement strand
GCTGTGCATAATAGATGATATCAAATTCTGAAGATGACATGAAGGATCAATCAGAGGTTTAACTGTTTTCTGGGGAAAGGAATGCCCTCCTCCCCCCTGCGCTTTCCTCATTGTTGGGAAGCATCTTGATTTGAGATGCTTTGAGGTTGACTTCAGCTGGGATGTAAACTTATGAACCAAGCCACATAGGAATTGTCTCACTTGTATGGTTCACCCAAAATGGTCAAAGATTCAAGCATCCTGGGACAACAGTTTTTGTATGAAACCTCCAAAGGCATATGAAGGGATGAAGGATAAAGTTTCTTTGATGCAAATGTTTATGTGTACTTCCTTCCCACCAAAGTTAATAAATTTTCTGACTCTTTTTTCCAAGTACAAAAGCATAAGTATCTACACATTCTGCACATTATGCAGAACGACACATTATTAAAAAGAAAACTTATAAAATTGTTTGCGGTAGATAAAAATCATGGAGTCATCTCTTTAATGGAAAACATGTGCATTAAAATGTGTTTAAATCACTGTCCATACTTAAGATTTTTACAGATTACAATCAAATTGGCAAACTGACCAAAACAAAATTCTCATCAGGAAAAAAAAATGAAACTCTAAGGCTTCCAGGAAGATTAAAAACTCCACTTCTCGGTCCATCCTGACAACCATGTTCCTTTCTGCCATTCCGACTTGAAAGGAGGAGGTTCAAGCAATAGAATTGGTTTATTTAAACCAGTAAAAAATGATCCAATTTTATCTAGAAATAATCAGGAATTGAGACCTATTGCAGACAAAGAATGCGTAAACCATTTCTGAACCACATCCATACGTATTAGGTACAGGTAAAGGTTCCCCTCGCACCTGTGTGCTAGTTATTCCTGACTCTAGGGGGTGGTGCTCATCTCCGTTTCAAAGCTGAAAAGGCAGCGTTGTCCAAAGACGTCTCCGTGGTCATGTGGCCGGCATGACTCAATGCCAAAGGCACACAGAACGCTGTTACCTTCCCACCAAAGATGGCCCCTATTTTTCTACTTGCATTTTTTACATGCTTTCGAACTGCTAGGTTGGCAGAAGTTGGGACAAGTAATGGGAGCTCACCCCGTTACACGGCACTAGGGATTTGAAACGCTGAACTGCCGACTTTTCGATCGACAAGCTCAGTGTCTTAGTCACTGAGCCAACATGTCCCTCCGTACATTTTAAGGATACCTAATATTCCTTTCTCCTCCCATCAGCCACTCTGGCTTTTATGTCTAAAGGCAGGAGTAGAACTCACAATGTCCTGGTCATTGGCCCAAAGTCATCCAGCCAGCTTTCATGCCTAAGCCAGGACTAGAACTCACAGTCTCCTGGTTAGTAGGCAACCATCTTCACCACTACACCAAATTTGCTTGCATAACAGAGTCCACATTTTCCTTGTTCAAGTTCCTTGATCCTATGCCGTTCTCTAACAGATCTCAGATAGCAGATCCTTGCAAGGGTTTTTTAATGCAACAGAAAGATACCTCAATGTCTTCCTGCAGCAGTAAAGATAGCTTTATATTAAGTCAAACTAATGTTTTCTGCCCAACTTTGGGCAGAAACCATTGTTAGTTTAACCTAATATAAAGCTAACTTTTTAAATAATACATGTAAGAACATATGTAAGAATACTTTACTCTTCCCAGTTAAAATATACAGTAATCTGTGTTTTGACTATTAACTACAATTTGCAACTTTAAAGCAACATTGCCTGCACACTGGAGCAATTCTAGGCCACTAGACAGCAACATTTGCAATCAACCACATGATGAATATGTGATATCATTATAGTAATGGATTTGCAGGACTATTATTTCAGAAACTTAATTTGATTGTAGATTCCCCCCCCACTTTTATTCCTGTTGCGAGTGTTTGCGTGTGCTTTTGCCAGTGTGCATGTGAGAGAGAAATAGACGGAAAAGCCCAGTCAGGGGTCTTCAGAATTCAGAAGCTAGGTGAAAATCTACATCAAATTGACCAGCGTATAATAAAAAAAGCTAGACTAAAATATCCCAGCAGATTGCACGGAAGAGATTTGAACACTTTGGATTCTGAAATATATCAAGGCTGGCTGCCATTTTGCATCAACTCCGAGTAACCCTTCACATATCAGCGATCCCCCAAACATCCATTAGTTATACAGGTGCATTTTAATGGGCTCCTCTAGAATTTGTTGGCGGAGCAAACATTAACTATTTGGAATAACTGGCAGATTTACAAGCTCAACTGGAAGCTTTTTGCTATTCAGAGTGTTGCATGTCAGCACACCAGCCATTGGTATAATTAACAATCATCCTGCACGAAAGTTGTTTCCCAACTGGGATACGGACCTATGGGCCAGTGGGTTGATGTCAAACAAGAGAAATATTTTTTTAAGTTAGGTGCATAACCAATTTTGGGAAATGAGGAAGTTAATATCATCACTGTGGCTAATAAATCAGACTAAACGAACACATTATCTTACATTTAAGACTACATTCCATTTCACATCCTTTCCAAGTAACAACAATAAGATGTCACATGCTCTTTTATATTTTCTTGAAGTCACATAAGGGTGACTAAGCTATTTCTTAGGCATAGAAGGTGAGGATAATGCCAAGACTCGTGAGAATTGCCTGTTCCTGCTTCTCTACTTTGTGGGTCTATAGCTTAAAGGTAAAGGTAAAGGTTCCCCTCGCACATACGTGCTAGTTGTTCCCGACTCTAGGAGGCGGTGCTCATCTCCATTTCAAAGCCGAAGAGCCAGCGCTGTCCAAAGACGTCTCTGTGGTCATGTGGCCGGCATGACTCAATGCCAAAGGCGCACGGAACGCTGTTACCTTCTCATCAAAGGTATTCCCTATTTTTTCTACTTGCATTGTTTACATGCTTTCGAACTGCTAGGTTGGCAGAAGCTGGGACAAGTAACGGGAGCTCACCCCATTACACGGCAGCACTAGGGATTTGAACCACTGAGCTGCCGACCTTTCGATCAACAAGCCCAGCGTCTTAGCCCCTGAGCCACTGCGTCCCCTCGGTCTGTAGCTTACACTGGAGGAAAACATCTGAACAGGGCTTTTCCAAGTGACTGATCATTATGTGCCAATGCCTTGTGCCTCGTTGGCATTTGACTCATGCTTTGTGTAATGATTCCCTTAATCGCTCCATATATATTATCAATAATGTTTATAAACATCCTTATAGACTTTGCCTAGGTTATCTTCGTTTGGGAGAGCGGAATTAAAAGAACAATGGGAAGTGTTTACAAATAATGGATCAAGTGAGATCGGGGAGAAAGGATTGCAAACTGCTTCCCACCACATTACACTTGGAATATTGACAATTCATGCTAGTACCCCAGATAGAATTGATTGATGGAGCATTCAAAAATACTCCACTAAGCTGAACAGCAAGTAAACATTCACTCATACTCTGCGACTACTTCCTTCTTTCCCTTTTATGTTTGTTCAATTCAACAGACCTTTCCCCAAACCTCAGAAAATAGAGCATAGGCCTTCTGCGTCAGGCTCAAAACCAAAATTAACATGTGGTACCTAATTCTTCCAAGCTGAGTTATTTATTGTTTCATAGTACAGGGGGACAAAAATCTCGCCAGACTGAAGACTCTACAATCTGCATCTACGATATACTTTGGGAACTATTAGGGAGAGGCTGTCTTCACCCTCATTCTCTCAGATGCAGATTAACAGAGTTGGAAGGGACCTTGTAGGTCATGTAGCCCAACCCCCCCCCCCCGCCCAAGCAGGAGACCCTACACCATTTCTAACAAATGGCAGTCCAATCTCTTCTTGAAAGCCTCCAGTGATGATGGTCCCACAAGCTGTTGCGTTGATTGATTGTTCTTATTGTCAGAAAAATTTTCCTTATTTCTAGGTTGAATCCATCCTTGATCAGTTTCCATCCATTATTCCTTGTCTGGCCTTAGGTGCCTTGGAAAATAGCTTGACTCCCCTCCTCTCTGTGGCAGCCACTCAAATATTGGAAGAGGGCTATCATGTCAACTCGGGATCCTTCTCTTCACTAAACTAGCCTCTTTGCTAATATCTGAGCTGCCTCCTACAGCTCTGGAATGCATCACCTCCTTCCTGGGGAATCTTCCTTCTCAATACATTCCATCACAGTTAGCATTGTTAATTTGTGATTTCTGATTTCTGAATTTCCAAGGCAGAGGTATTTAACCACAGGCACCTCTGCATGTGGCTTTGGCAATGCTCCTGGACTGCCATTCAACCATCCAATGTGTTCTTGTGCTATCTGCATTGGAGAGCTCAGTTGCTTTAATTCCAATTCAGCTGTGGCACAGGAGAAATTTTCAAATTCCTAGCCCTTCCTATGGATGGGGATTCTTATCCTCTTCTTTTTTCCCCCCCTGGCTTTACAGCTCTTCGTCCTTTCGGCTGAGCTAAGGTACTTTTTCAAGGTACCTCTTTAAAATGAGCATAGTTCTCCTTGTCTCTAGAGACCAGTTGTTCTATAAAGATTCTGCAGCATCATGAAGAGGTTTCTGCCCACCAGTTTTATTTTTTATTTTTATTCTTCTACTGGCTGAAAAACGAAAGCGAAAGCAGTATGCTCCGTCCCATATTTGGGTAGACCAGGTTGCCCTGAGGGGACACGGTGGCTCAAGGGCTAAGACGTTGAGCTTGTCGATCAAAAGGTCGGCAGCTCAGCAGTTCGAATCTCTAGTGCTGCCGTGTAACGGGGTGAGCTTCCGTTACTTGCCCCAGCTTCTGCCAACCTAGCAGTTTCGAAAGCACGTAAAAATGCAAGTAGAAAAAATAGGGACCACCTTTGGTGGGAAGGTAACAGCGTTCCGTGCACCTTTGGTGTTGAGTCATGCCGGCCACGTGACCATGGAGACGTCTTCGGACAGCGCTGGCTCTTCGGGTTTGAAACGGAGATGAGCACCGCCCCCTAGAGTCGGCAACGACTAGCACATATGTGCGAGGGGAACCTTTACCTTTACCTTTAGGTTGCCCTGATAGACTGGTCTCACAGGAAAAACACTTAATGATTCCTCTGGTTTAGCTGACAAAGTGAGGAGAACCCGTGGCCTAGAAGTTAATACATCTGCCTAATATGCAAGCAGCCTAGGTTTGAATCCCAGAAGGGTATGGCTAGGTGATGAGCGCTAAAAATCTTGAAATAGCTATATTAGTCTCCCTGTATTTCTTTGCCAGTAAATTTAACTTTAACACAAAATAGTTTGTCGTGGAAGCAACTACCTGCAAAGGTGAAAGCGGAAGTAGTATCCACTCCTCTGCTTGCAACAAAATACCTTATGCCACCAGACTTGAAATTCTGGGTTTAGAAAATTTAGAACTACGCCGCCTTCGGTATGACCTAAGCATAGCTCATAAAATCATCTGCTGCAATGTCCTTCCTTGTCAATGACTACTTCAGCTTCAACCACAACAATACACAAGCACACAATAGATACAAACTTAAAGTGAACCGCTCCAATCTCGATTGCAGAAAATATGACTTCAGTAACAGAGTTGTTAATGCCTGGAATGCACTACCTGACTCCGTGGTCTCATCCCCAAATCCCCAAAACTTTAACCTAAGACTGTCTACTGTTGACCACACCCCATTCTTAAGAGGTCTGTAAGGGGCGTGCATAAGAGCACCAGCGTGCCTACCGTCCCTGTCCTAATGTTCTCTTTCATTGTATTCACTTTATATATTCAATTCATGCTTTTACTTATACATATTATCTAATACGTACTCAACAAAATAAATAAATAAATAAATAAAAGTATGCTCTATCTCATAGTTGGGTAGACCAGGTTGCCCCGATAGACCCGTCTCACCAGAAAAACACTTCTACTGGCTAGTTACTAGGGAGTGTTAGTTGACTCAAAATGGATGTGATGATGACATGCGCAGGACGATGGCAAATTTGTTTGTGAGAGTTGGGGAATACAAATGATGGCTGTGTTGAATGAACCATAAAACTCTCGGCATTTATGCATTCTGAGTATTTATGATCAGTTTTGTACCTTCCATACCGGTCTAGAAAAGTGAGGACGTAAATCTTAGCCAACATAAAATGCGGTTCCAATCTAAAATTACTGTAGCATTGGGATAGGAGGTGTGTGCTCCTTACAGCAAAAGATCAAAGGGAGTCATGGAGGCCTATTCCAGAGGCTAGTCCCCTTTGGAGTGAACACAGATATAATCAGCAAAGGCCTTTCACAAAAGGAGACACCCCTGTAGATACAGCTCTCCAGCGTATCAAAGGCACCAGAAGCAAAACCGCCTAAAGCAAATTAATGAAAGAATCCGCCTTCTATAGCATAACCCTCAAGTTACACAAAAGCCTGTGAAGTCCACACTTTGAAAGCAACCGCTGAGATTTCAAGCAAAGACAAGAAAAACTCAGACAGCTAGCTGGAATACCTTTTGCTTGCTTGCTTCGCTGGCAGGAAACCATAGCCTAGGGAAATTATGTGTCAATTTATTTTTCAATTGTATTGGAAGGGATAGATCTATTTCCTCATCATGCTAAAAGGGCAAAGAGATAAAACAACCAACCACGAGACCTCTTGCAAGAAGAGCCCGTAATATGTACTGACCTACAGAAAGAAATTAAATTAGCAGAATTACATGCTGCACCCAACAGGTTTTCAACACCACCTTGTATTTGAAAAGGAGGGGTTCTTTTTCAGCCATGGTACCTTCTTACACAGTTTTTTTTTTTTAAAAATATTCAAAAAGTTAAAATAAAAACTCCAAAACAAAACAGTGTTCCCCCCCCCCCAAAAGAACAAAACACAATTGGACAAAGACATTAAAAGAGCCTCTGGTGGCTCAGCAGACTAAGTCTGTCTGTTATTAACACAGCTGCCTGCAATTACTGCAGGTTCAAGCCCCACCAGGCCCAAGGTTGACTCAGCCTTCCATCCTTTATAAGGTAGGTAAAATGAGGACCCAGATTGTTGGGGGCAATAAAGTTGACTTTGTATATAATATACAAATGGATGAAGACTATTGCTTAACACAGTGTAAGCCGCCCTGAGTCTTCGGAGAAGGGTGGGATATAAATTCAAAAAAAAAAAAAAAGGTGTCTTCCGTTTAAACTACTTCAGGATCATCCTACCCCATAAGTGAAAAATTGTTTGCAGAGGGGGAGATTTGAAAAACAGTAGAAGGAATGTAGATCAAATATTTCTGTGAGTGAAGCGTGACTTGGAAAAACGTTTGACTCGGATTCCATCCTTCAAGCAGGATGCTGCTATTTCCCTTGTTCACCAATTATGTACCTGGTAGGTAGTTGTGCCAGTTGAATGTTAAAGTGTCAATCCATAAAGAGACAAAAACAGTAAGGCACTAGGAATTTAGTTGTGAGAAAGTATAGTAACTATAAAACACCAGAGCACTCAATAGTACAACCTCGTCCAACGTGAGTTCTTCCTGATTTGTAGATCGCATTTTACATTGGTGCAGTCAATAGTCAGGGATGAGTGATTGATTGATTGACTGATTATGTGTCTTCAAGTCATTTTTTAAACTCCTAGCATGGATGAATGTTCTCCATGAAGCCAGGGATGATGGGAGTTACAATCCACAACATCCAGAGAAAGATTCATTGGAAGAGTACTTCATCAATAAAATACATACGTTAAAAATAAGGATTGCTTCTTTGCATCATAGCGAGATGGGGGCCTCTATGTAGCCATGGCATAGGGCCGGGCTACTTACGGGACCGCCTGCTGCTACCAAATACCTCTCTCCGACCCGTGCGCTCTCATAGAGAGGGACTCCTCAGGGTGCCGTCAGCGAGGCAATGTCGTCTGGCGGCGCCCAGGGGAAGGGCCTTCTCTGTGGGGGCTCCCACCCTTTGGAACGAACTACCCCCAGGACTTCGTCAGCTTCCGGACCTTCGGACCTTCCGCCGCGAGCTTAAAACACACTTATTTATTTGCGCAGGACTGAGTTAGATTTTAAATTTACGGGTTTTAAACTGGGTTTTATTTTTTATATTTTTAAATAGTTGGCATTTAGAATAAGTTTTTTAATTGTTTTTTACTCTGTATTTATGTGTTTTTAAGTGCCTGTTAACCGCCCTGAGTCCCTCGGGAGATAGGGCGGTATATAAATATGATTAAATAAATAAATAAATAAATAAATCTATGCAATCCATCAAGAGGAAGACACATCCTATAATCATAGAAGGTCAACGGTTCATCCGAACTAGACATCCGTTGATGAAGAGAATGCTGTTGATCCTGTTAAATATTTGTCCCTTTTTTCTTTCTTTCTTCTCAAAAGTAACTATTGCAAGAGCTTCAAATCCATCATGTCATAATTGAAAGCATTAAAAGAGGGCTGGGTAAAACCAAAAGCCCAAGGGTTACATGGATCTCTCTCTCTCTGGAAATTGTTCGTTAATGTTATGAAAAATATAAGTGCATTAAGCTTTCACTGCATTTATGGCGTGTACACATCTGCTGTATAACCTCAACTTCCTGCCCCCAAATCTCATACATTACCCCCACACTTCCTGCGACCTTGTAAAAGAAGCAGCTAAGTTTTTCTTTTTGAAATAAAGGGCAAGGAGTTTATCTGGCTGTTTTTAAGCCATTCTTGAAGTCAGTTCATATTCTTAGCCTTTCCTTCTCCATTGCAATAGGAAGACTGAGTCAACAATGCCTAGGAGAGCAGGATTTGGGGACTTAAGGACATCACCCCTTCCCCCCAAACAAATGAGAAAGCATCGCCTCCAAATGCAGTTAAGATGCTTTATTACATTTTGAAGTGAAGTAATACACATTAGTATAAAAAGAGGAGGAGGCTTCCCTTAAGTTCTAACATTTCTTAAGGACACTATCAACCGAGTTGCTTAAGGCTACTTAGCAATTTCATGGCAGAGCCGAGCACGGCCGACTTTCTGATTTGTAGCTTAGCCCCTTAGCCATTATCCCATGAATCTGACTAATCCTTCAAAATAAATAAGTAAATCTAAGCTGGTGACTGTCAACATACCCTATGGTTATGAATTCAATAATTTAAATGAAGCATTATGCATTCATGAAAGACAAGCCCAAAAATTCTCCTGAGAATACATACCTTCACGTTTCCAAATTGAAAACTGCTGGAAGTTAGAAAGTTAAAGAACCTTTCCCCTTCTATACCCTTTCATGCGAATTTTTCACTATTTATCTCCCATCATGTTCAAACATGTTCAACCAGTGTTCAACATCATGTTGAACATCATGTTCAACCAGTGCTGCCGTGTAACGGGGTGAGCTTCCATTACTAGTCCCAGCTTCTGCCAACCTAGCATTTTCGAAAGCACGTAAAAATGCAAGTAGAAAAAATAGGGACCACCTTGGTGGGAAGGGAACAGCGTTCCGTGCACCTTTGGTGTTGAGTCATGCTGGCCACATGACCATGGAGACATCTTCAGACAGCACTAGCTCTTCGGCTTTGAAACGGAGATAAGCACAGCCCCCTAGAGTCGGCAATAACTAGCATGTATGTGCGAGGGGAACCTTTACCTTTTATGTTCAACCAAGTCTTTCACAACTGCAGCTGTTTGTCTGAAGCATCTGTTTAAGGGTCTGACTGCAAAGGCAGGATTCTTTAAATAGTTGGTCTTGGGGGACCCTCTTTTTTTTCATACTGCTTCACCTGTGGCATGATATATAAAAAGGTAAAGATTCCCCTCGCACATACGTGCTAGTCGTTGCCGACTCTAGGGGGCGGTGCTCATCTCTGTTTCAAAGCCGAAGAGCCAGCGCTGTCTGAAGACGTCTCCGTGGTCATGTGGCCGGCATGACTAAATGCCAAAGGTGCACGGAACGCTGTTACCTTCCCACCAAAGGTGGTCACTATTCCTTCTACTTGCTTTCAAAACTGCTAGGTTGGCAGAAGCTGGGACAAGTAACGGGAGCTCACCCCGTTACATGGCAGCACTAGGGATTCGAACCGCTGAGCTGCCGACCTTTCGATCGACAAGCTCAACATCCTAGCCCCTGAGCCACCGGGTCACGGCATGATATATAGATGCTGTGAATCTTTCACTCAGTTACAGACTGATTTTGTTCAAAAATAAACGGCTTCTTTGCAAAGCCAGAAGAACAAAATAGCTATGTATTCCATTTCAAGGCAGTGTTGCATTTTACTACATGTTTATATGGAGTTTGGTAAGGTGGTTTCTTTTTTTTTTTTTTAAATGTTTACACTAGGGATTAGGTTTTTAAAATCAACTTCTAGTTCCTTCCTGGAAAGCTTGTAATATAAAGAAGATAATTAGTTCTCTGAGACAGCTAGATGTTAGCCGGGAGAATCTGCAATATGAAAAATGTTTTCCTTTCCTTGATGCCTTAAACCCCAAGTAGCCTAAGAGGGTGGATTTTTTATTTATTTTTTTGGCTTCAACTTAACTGTGCAAAGAATAACATTTGCAGACAGGCATGCCTGAAGAATTTCCTTCATCATTCTCTGTTTGCTAAAATTATTCCCCTATAATCTTCTGAAAGAGTTTCACTGCTGGGTTGGGTAACTGAGTATTGATTATCCAAATGTTCCAAATTTCAGCGTTGTGTGTGTACAAGATGATTTCATTATCTGCCTTTGTTTAAATGATAATTTTGTTTACCTAGTATATTACTGCATTTAATTCTGCAAACAGGATTCTGCACAACTCTGGATGGCAGTTGAGCATTTGGGCTAATTCTCAACGCTTTATCATGGCTAAATGCTAATTGCTTCCACTTATATATTATGCAATACTATACTCTATGAATTCAGGGCTTGTGTATGTTCAGTATACAAACTAGGGAGAAATTTCTTGACAGTGGAATGGCTTTTTTTTTACATTTGCATTTATATCCCTCCCTTGTCCGAAGACTCAGGGAGGCTTACACTATGTCAAGCAATAGTCTTCATCCATTTGTATATTATATACAAAGTCAACTTATTGCCCCCAACAATCTGGGTCCTCATTTTACCTACCTTATAAAGAATGGAAGGCTGAGTCAACCTTGGGCCTGGTGGGGCTTGAACCTGCAGTAATTGCAAGCAGCTGCTGTTAATAACAGACTGTCTTACCAGTCTGAGCCACAGAGGCCTTCAGAAGTTGTGGGTGTTCCATCCCTAGAGGTTTTCAAGAAGAGACTGGACAACCATTTGTCTGAAATGGTATAAGATCTCCTCAGGGGGTTGGACTAGAAGACCTCCAAGGTCCCGCCCGATTCTATTATTCTGCTATTCTGTATTGTATCAGGGGTGAAATGCTTCCGGTTCAGACCGGATCACCCAATCCAGTAGCGATGGTGGCAGGTGCTTCGGAGAACCGGTAGCAAAAATCCCTGCCAACACCCCCATGCCCAGTTGAGCTGCATGATCATCAGAGGGCTTTTTAAAAAAAACTTTTAAAAGCATTTTTTCTTCGGTGAAAAAATGTTTTTAAAAGTAAAAAAAACCACTGATGATCGTGTGGCTCAGCTGGGATCGTCTGAACCTTTTTAAAAGCTTTTTTTCTACAACTTCTTCGGTTGAAGAGGCTATAAAAAATGCTTTTAAAAGTAAAAAAAAAAGTTGGCCACACCCACCCAGTCACATTACCCCCTCAAGCCACGCCCACAGAACCGGTAGTAACAAATTTTATATTTCACCCCTGTATTGTATGTATTGATTATAGCCGTAAGAAAAGGCAAAGAATCGAGGAAGGAGGAAAATGGGAGCAAAATGCATTTTCCTTGTCATTTCTTAGTTCAAGGCAGTTCCTTTCCCTGTATATCTCTGATTTCAAATAAAATAGCATTATGTTTTGATCAGCAGGCTTTCCGTTGGCTCTAAATCATTTCTGCAAGATTAACTGAACCTTAACCTACCCTTCAGGCCTGTTGCAAGAGAGCTCCCTGCAAGGGGAATCAGGCAGCTGGTATTTTTCTTAAGACGATCCCTCCCCGCCATCACAGCACTGCTGTATTGCCCAGTTCAGTGACAGCTACAGGCCAAACTTGGATGATCTTGGAAAAGCTAAAGAGTTGAACCCAGTTATCATTTAGAAGGCTGGAAGAAAATCCCAGAAGTGTAGGCTGGGTTGGGAAGTTGAAAAATAAGTGAAATGAAATAATATCCTGAAAAAAGGCAACCACAAACTACTTCTGTACTGGTGTCAAGAAAGCTATATGGATGCGTCAAGCAGGAGTCAAGTTTGACTGAAGAGAGTTTTTTTTTTTAAATAGCCCACTAGATTATAGTCTGTACTGAAGGACAAACTAAGTCTTTATTTTCAAGATATGCAATCTAAGGTAAAAGGTAAAGGTAAAGGTTCCCCTCGCACATACGTGCTAGTCGTTGCCGACTCTAGGGGACGGTGCTCATCTCCGTTTCAAAGCTGAAGAGCCAGCGCTGTCCGAAGATGTCTCCATGGTCATGTGGCCGGCATGACTCAATGCCAAAGGCACACGGAACGCTGTTCCCTTCCCACCAAAGGTGGTTCCTATTTTTTCTACTTGCATTTTTACGTGCTTTCGAAACTGCTAGGTTGGCAGAAGCTGGGACAAGTAACGGGAGCTCACCCCATTACACGGCAGCACTAGGGATTCGAACCGCCGAGCTGCCGACCTTTTGTTCGACAAGCTCAACGTCCTAGCCCCTGAGCCACCGCGTCCCCCTATGCAATCTAAACCTGGTTTTAAATACAAGTAGATTATCTTACAATCTAAAGATTATCTAAAGGGACACGGTGGCTCAGGGGCTAAGACACTGAATTTGTTGATCGAAAGGTCGGCAGTTCAGCGGTTCGAATCCCTAGTGCCGCATAACGGGGTGAGCTCCCGTTACTTGTCCCAACCTAGCAGTTCAAAAGCATGTAAAAAAATGCAAGTAGAAAAATAGCGACCAACTTTAGTGGAAAGGTAACAGCGTTCTGTGCACCTTTGGCATTTAGTCATGCCAGCCACATGACCATGGAGACGTCTTCAGATAGCGCTGGCTCTTTGGCTTTGAAAGGGAGATGAGCACCGCCCCCTAAAGTCGGGAACGACTAGCAAATATGTGCGAGGGGAACCTTAACCTTTACCTTAGATTATCTAAAAAAGAGAACGCACACTCTGAAAGCACACTTTAATAGTGAGTTTCTGGGAAGCAAGCATAGCAATCAGCGGATCACAGTCTTACCAATGTGGGAGAGGTGTAATTATTTAATATTACGTTCCCCCCAAGTTTCAATGATGATAATGGTGCTGGTGGTGCTGGCAATGACGTTTCTTGTAGTATATGTATTAAATTACACCAGGAATAAAAGAGCCCTCCATAGTTACGACACCGCTATGCCTACCACTTTCTCCCTGGTAGACATCTGCCATAATCGTTCCCTTTATGTTGGATGATACCACAATCCACTCCCAAAAGAACAGTGGCTGTTCCATCTTGCTTTGTCTCCTAAAAATCCACCAAAGTCAGAATTTCATGCGCTTCCCAACCAATAAGTTGCCATCACTTCTCTCCTGGTGTTAACATATTGATCACTTAACACAGTATATTTTAGAGATCATGAACCTTCATCTAATAATCAGTCTGAAGAGACTATGATTTCATTAGCAATAGCAATAGCGTTTAGACTTATATACGGCTTTACAGTGCTTTACAGCCCTCTCTAAGAGGTTTACAGAGTCAGCACATTGCCCCCAACAATCTTGGTCCTCATTTTACCCACCTTGGAAGGATGGAAGGCTGAGTCAACCTTGAACCTGGTGAGATTTGAACTGCCAAATTGCAGGCAGCAGAAGTAGCCTGCAATACTACATTCTAACCACTATGCCACCGCAGCTCTTTAATTCATTAATTAAACCCCTGCTACAAGTATCCTTCGGCTGTGTTCAGATTATGCGTCTGAATTTCTCCAGTTTGTAGTATGCCAGAACTGATAAATAAAACTGGACTTCTGAATGTTATAGACCTCTCACACGGCAATCCTCCATAGATATTCTCAGAAGCCCAAAGAAATATTCCCAGATATGTGCACCTAGGACTACAACCTTAACTATGCACTTGGATATTTCTTTATTCAACTCCCTGGACTCGCTTTTCTAGGCAATGTCACTCCTAAAATGGACAGCCAACATCAAAAACATCATCAAAAAAGGACAACAAAGAATGTTTCTTCTATGCCAACTCGGTAAGCTCAAACTGCCCAAGGAGCTGCTGATTCAGTTCTACAGAGGAATTATTGAGTCTGTCATTTTCACCTCTATAACTGTCTGGTTCGGCTCTGCAACCCAATAAGAAAGACACAGACTGCAGAGGACAATTAGAACTGCAGAAAAAATAATTGCTACCAACCTGCCTTCCATTGAGGACCTGTATACTGCACAAATCAAGAAGAGGGCCATGAAAATATTTACAGATCCCTCACATCCAGGACATAAACTGGATGTTATGACGCTATAGAGCACTGCACACCAGAACAACTAGACACAAGAATAGTTTTTTCCCGAAGGCCATCACTCTGCTAAACAAATAATTCCCTCAACACTGTCAAACTATTTACTAAATCTGCACTTCTATTAATCTTCTCATCGTTCCCATCACCAATCTCTTTCCACTTATGACTGTATGACTGTAACTTTGTTGCTGGCAATCCTTATGATTTATATTGATATACTGACCATCATTTGTGTTGTAAATGTTGTACCTTGATGAACGTATCTTTTCTTTTATGTACACTGAGAGCCTATGCACCAAGACAAATTCCTTGTGTGTCCAATCACACTTGGCCAATAAAAAATTCTATTCTATTCTATTCTATTCTATTCTATTCTATTCTATTCTATTCTATTCTATTCCTGCAGACCAGGCGTATCCTTGATTTAGCTGCTTATTTCTTCCAACATCATTTACACGTGATCACGCTACCTGTAACCAGAGGTTGCATTTATCATATGAAAGCCCAAACATAGTTCTTTGACAAGTTACATTACTTTAGGAACACTTCAGAAGAAACATCAGTAGTTCATGCCTAATTATTCCTGCATTAGTTAGGTGATTCATCAGATCTGATTACGTTTGCATAATGAATTTACCAAATCCATATAAATTAGCGAGATTCGTTCTATATAGGTCCTTACAATTCAGCCATGTGTTATTTGTTTTCATCTCACCTTCCCCCATTCTTTTTTTTTTTTCAATATAAGCTAATTAGTCCAAATCATTTGTATTTGCAAGAGGGTTTGCAACACACATAAGGAATGATGAGTTTCTAAGTAAGTAAATGAAAATGCATGCAGCCTACATTAATTGTGACAGAGGCTTCATAAAGCATTAATATCTTTCAGCTATCTCCGTTTTCCGTCATAATAATAGGCCTAATTGAGATGAGTGGATAAAACAATGCTGAGCCCATTACTAACGATGCCGCACATAGATTTCTAAATGAACACATTTAGGCAGCGTTTCAGTTTCTGAACCAATGCCTGTAAAACAACGTTTTATTTCCAGTTGCAAAAATATAAGCCCTTTTTTCCTAGGAATTCTAACCGTTTTTCCTTTGTCCAGGGCAAATTCAGTTTGACTGGCAAACCCTGAGTAAGTTTCCTGACATCGGTGGCTTTCGGGTATTCTTCAGGGTAAACACTGACAATCTCTAAGGAAAGATAAATTATGATGAGGCAGGATTCTCTGAAATTCAACCACTGCTCTATCAAAACTTTTCAAGATTCAGTATTAACGTCAGCATTATTAGGCCCTTCCAAGGCCATCTTCAGCAGGGTGTCGTTGCTGACTGTGGCTTCCAGCTGTTGCAGCTGCTCTTTTCTCCTTATTGATCTGCAAAAAAATGATGGGGGCTAAAAAAAATTAATAATAATAATAATAATAGAAGGAGCCATAATTGTCAATTGCTCCCTGCCTGGCAGTTGTACGAATTGGGCCCAGAAGGAGAAGGTAAACGGAAAGTGGCAACTGTAGGGAATTACAGCATGACACCAACTCACATATAAGAGGAAGCGGGAAGCTCCTGATGTTAAATTTATTCTCAGTTGTGTCTGCCACATCCTCTTTTCAGACTGCACCCAGGTGGGTCCTAGAATATTTGAAATAAAATTAGCAGGCCAACATGTATCTGTCTCCAGACATGTTGTGGTAGGTGATATCCTCGCTTTGCTGATGTCAGAAACCCCAGCTGTTTGGAGCTATAGGTTGCAATACTTTCATTTCCTTAGGTCATTATTGGAATCTGCTTTTCCCCATATCCTTCATCTATATAAATATACTGTATTCAGAACAGCTGACAGAGTTGCATGTACTATGAAAGCATCTCATGAGCTCCACTATGTAGCTTTTACCAGTGTGTTGTGGTCCACCAGCAGCCCACGGACCTGGCAACAGAGTCAGACAGTGAGGAGGCTGGGGAGGACAATGGGCCAGTCCTGGAGTCAGAGGAAGGCCTGGACGAGGGCTCTGTATCGGAGGTAGAGATGGGGCCAGGGCCATCTGGGAGTGATGCGCGGACATCGGAGCCTCCAGAGGCAGACAGCAGAGAGGCAGAGGAACAGGAGGAGCCTGTTCCTAGTGCACGCATGCAAAGAGCTGCCAGAAGGCAAGAACAGCTGAAGAAAAAAGGGCAACTTGGGAGTAAGGCCAGAACATGATTGGCCACTCCCGTAAGGCTTAAAAGAGTAGCAACGAGCCATTGGGTTCTTTGTGGAAAAGCAACATTGATTTCCGTGCTTCTTGTTAGGTCTCTTGAACTTTGTGGGGGTTTTGCCAAGAAAAGCCTTTGGCAGGTTGCCAAAGACATCAAAGGTTGGTGATAAGGCTGACGGACTGGTTATTAAAATTTTTGTTTTGGACTAAGCTGAGAATGAATTAATTCTCAGCTGTTTTAATAAAATAAGTTTGTTGAGGACTGAATTGTGTTTAGTAATCACTTCTTGGGCCTTGATCACAACACAGTGCTTGTTTTCAGCTATAATAGAAATCAAGAGCCAGTTTAATGTAGTGGTTAAGGCATCAGGCTAGAAACCAGGAGACGGTGAGTTCTAGTCCTGCCTTAGGCACAAATCAGCTGGGTGACCTTGAACCAATCACTAGGAAGGAGTTAATGGCAGACCACTTCTGAAAAACCTTGCCAAGAAAGCTGCAGAGAGTCTCAGAGAGTTCAGACAGAATTGAATGGAAGAAAAAAAGATAATACAGTTAATCCTTGTTTTAAACTAGTTTGTTTAGTGACCGTTTAAGGTTACAACACACTGAAAAAAGTGACTTATGATCATTTTTCAGACTTACCACCTTTGCAGCATCCTCATGGTCACGTGATCAAAAGTCAGATGCTTGGCAATTGGTTCATATTTATGACCATTGCTGCGTTCCAAGGTCACGTGACCCCCTTTGTGACCTTCTGACAAGCCAAGTCAATGGGGAAGCCAGATTCACTTAACAACTGGGTTACCATCTTATCAACGGCAGTGATTCACTTAACAATGGATGCAAGTAATGTTGTAAAATGGGGCAAAACTCACCTAACAAATGTCTCCCTTAACAACATAGAATTTTGGCTCAATTGTGGTCATAAATTGAGGAATACCTAGAATAGAATAGAATAGAATAGAATAGAATAGAATAGAATAGAATAGATGTTGTGTCTCGCTCGCTCCCCCTGCCGCAGCCGGGCCCCTCTTATCTCCTGCCGGACGCTGATAGTTCGGAAGAATGTCCTGGAATGCCTCCAGCCCCCAGCCCTGGCACCATGCCCGGACAGGCCGAGCAAGACGAAGGGCCTGACGTGCCTTCAGCCCCCAGTCCTGGCACCATGCCCAGGCAAACGGAGCAACTAAACCCCTCCCCCACAGCATGTGAGCCTGAAGAATGTGAAGCCAGTCATGAGCTAAGATTACCAACAGCTGGAGGCTGGAGAGATCCTCGCTTCCGGAGAGTAGAGAGGCGACGTCAGCAAAAGGAAGGGAGGGGCAGGCCTGGATAAGTGCTGAGTCATGGAGCCACACCCCATGGCCTATATAAAGGATCTGCTTTCTGGCATTCTCTGAGTCAGGCAAAGTCTAACTTGGATTGCTGAAGTCACTTCCTGGTCTCCTGCCTGCCTTGAGAACTCTGATAGGACTTTGGCAGAGCTGCAGAGGCACGCTTGATACGGACTTCCCCGACCTGGCCGTCAGCAGAGGAGTGGGACACGACAATAGAATAGAATTTTTTATTGGCCAAGTGTGATTGGACACACAAGGAATATGTCTTGATGCATGGAATACATAAAAGATAGAATAGAATAGAATAGAATAGAATAGAATAGAATAAATTTATTGGCCAAGTGTGATTGGACACACAAGGAATTTGTCTTGGTGCATAGGCTCTCAGTGTACATAAAAGAAAAGATACATTCATCAAGGTACATGTGGCCTCTGGTGGCGCAACAGGCTAATGCAGCCTGTTATTAACAGCAACTGCTTGCAATATTGCAGGTTCAAGTCCCACCAGGCCCAAGGTTGACTCAGGCTTCCATCCTTTATAAGGTAGGTAAAATGAGGACCCAGATTGTTGGGGGGCAATAAGTTGACTTTGTATATAATATACAAATGGATGAAGACTATTGCTTGACATAGTATAAGCCGCCCTGAGTCTTCGGAGAAGGGCGGGATATAAATGCAAAAAAAAAAAAAAAAAGGTACAACACTTACAACACTTAATACAAATCATCTTCAGGGAAAGAAAATTCAGATGGGATGGGTTTATATATAGATTTATAAAATAGGTGGGGAAGAGGCAGCGGATCAAAAGAGTCATAGATAGAAGCATATCTTGTCAATCTACAAAAATGGGAATAATTTTTCTCTCTCTTTCTCCTAGGTACACCTGGGCCTCATACGTGCTTTTATCCAGAAAAAAAAACATATGATTTGAAGCTCACAAAAATGGGTCAGAAACCGACAGCTTTGCCAAGGTGCTAAATGCTTCTTTTCACTCAAGCATTGAAATGCCACTTTGTTTTCTTGAAATTGTTTTAACAGAAATGCTTTCAAGTCGCCCCAATCGGAATAATTCAATTTAGCAATGGTTAATCGAGAAAGTCAGTCCTTTTACAGCAAGGTAAACAATACACTGAAGCTGATTTAGAGATTAAAAACTTCAAAAACTGAGGCCGGCTCACAAATAGAAAATGTGCGTGGGACTTAATTGAACTGGTATTGATAGGATTGCTTGAAAAGATGGTTGAAAAGGAGAGGAAGAAAATTCTGTTTGATAATGGAATGTCACACAAACAAGGCTAGATTGTCAATTTTATCTACAGTCCATTTTCAGTTTCACAGAAACTCCATTTCCCTTAAAAAGCAGAATTCTCCTTGTGTTTCCTTTCAAACTTTCAAGTTGTTTTTTTTAACTATGTGGGGTGTGTCGTCCCCCCCCCCAAATCAATAGCACTATTCCAAAATTTGGACAGGTAGGCAATCTGAATGATAAATGGCACTCCAAGCCATTTATTAGCGTAGAAAAATGAATTAGGCTGTTTTCCATAAAAAGGCAAGGCAAATGAATCTCGCAGACTGTCTACAAGATTTGCAAATGGAGTCCAGAGGCAGATTCAGCAACCAGGTTTATTGGCTGAAAGCTACACGGGGAAATGATAGCATGCTGGATAATGGAAAAGAGGAATATCTATCTATTTGGATACGCAGCCCGACTTTCAAAGACCAAATCTTCTGCTGAGTATCTGATTGAGAAGCATCAATCACTTAACCTATTGATTTAGCTTTTTCACCTTTAAATGAACCGTAATTGCTTAGCATTTACATCTTGTTAGATTTACAGATGGTTAGAGGCATTTCGCTAAAAAAAACCGTCAGAGGGCTCAGACAACAAGTTATTTTTTTTCCTCCTTTTGCTCTGTCTATTTAACAGAACACTTCCCTGCTTTGAACATACAGAGACTAACTTAGTAGTTCTCAACCTTTTTTTCACCATGTACCCCTTTTAAATACTTTTTGTGGCCATGGACAGTGGTGGGATTCAAATAATTTAACAACCAGTTCTCTGGTCTAATGATTTCTTTCAACAACAAGTTCACCAAACTGCTCCGAAAGTTAACAACTGGTTCTCCCAAAGTGATGCAAACCGGCTGAATCCCACCACTGGCCATGGACCACCAAGGCTTAAGTTTTAAATCATAACATTTCTTCAAGCCTTTGTGATAACAACATGCTCCCCCCGCCCCAGGGGTCTGCAGGCCACAGGTTGAAAACCACTGGACTAGATGATTGTAGGAACAAATCTTAGTAATTTTGGAAAGTAGTATTTGAAAAAAAGATGACAAATTCACATAGCAGGGAACAGACTGAACATGGCACATAGAAGTTGTCAGCTTTGGAAGCCGTTTTAGCACCGGAAGCTTCCACACTGTCAGCTTCTTGTGTGTGAGAAAGTAGGAGGAGGGATTTAGTAGAGGGAATGTAGTTAGACAAAATAGCATTCTTCTTTTTGGTCAAGGTCATGGCAGTCTTGGATCTGTAGAAGGAGTGGTTGGAGTGATGTCTCGAGATGGGACGGATGGTGATTGGATCATGTGATGGACTGACGGGTGCAAGGGATGGCTTTGGGGTTTTCGATTTACTGAGGGAAAACCCGGAATTCTCAGATTCAGGTTTTCCCGGATGTGCCAGTATACCTACTCTAATAAATGGGAACTTTGAGAAAATGCTTGTCTCTGAGTTTTTAATTGGAGCTGGGGTTTTCTGGAATGCTGTCAGAAGTTTAATTTATGCATTCAATATTCCCCCCCAATGAACTCAGATAATAAGTATATTAGTAGTAGGTGTCTTGGGTGCCATCCCAGGAACATCACTTGAACACTATTGGCATTGATAAAAATCACCGTAAGTCAATTGCAAAAGGCAGCTTTACTTAGAAAAGCTTACAACCTGCCATGATGCATCTAACACCATCAAATAACAATATCTGCCTATCCTAGGTCCTTGGAAAGTGATGGGTTGATAAAAATCATAACAACGGTTTGATAAAAATTGCCAAACCCAGTTTAAATATCTGGCTTAGGGTGAGACCAGCTATAATAAAACATGCCTTTGAAGAACATCCAGAAACTTCAGGTGATCCAAAAGGCAGCAAAGTGAGCAGTTGTGGGTGCTTTTCATTCGGGGCATGTGACAACTCTGCTCTGCAAGTTGCATCGGTTGTCAGTACAGTAGAACCTCTGGTCACGAACATAATCCGTTCCATAGATTTGGTCGCAAACTGATTTGGTCGTGACCCTGACTTAATTTTGGAAATTTGGCACTTACAAAAAAAAAAAGGGTGTGAAAGGGGAAAAAGGCCGTGAACAGGGGAAAAAAATGTGCATTTTTTGGTTGGAACCCGAATTGGTCGTGGTCAGAAGCGTTTGTGACCAGAGGTTCTACTGTATATTTCTAGGTTCAATTCAAGATGCTTGTAAAGATCTTTAAAGCAGGCCAAGTTACTTGCTAGACTGCCTCTCCCCAATTGTATCTATCTGTCCTGCTAGATCCCAGCAAGAGAGACATTCTCCAATCCAATCTATTGGGAAATGTCAATCCAGGATATTTTTTCCCTCCCATTGGGGCAATCCCCTCCCCAGAACCTCATCCCCCAAGAGATTAGATCGACCCCGATTGTACTGGCATCCCAAAAGTTCTTCAAGATCTAGTTTTGTTACAGAGCCTGAGACATACACACAACACTCTCCCTTTCTCTCTCTCCCTTTCCCCCTCTCTCTCCTTCTCCCTCTCTCTGTTTCTCTCTCTCTCTCTCTCCCTCTCCCTCTCTCCCTCTTTCTCTCTCTCCCTCTCCTCTCCTTCTCTCCGTCTCCCTTTCTCCTTCTCTCTCTCCTTCTCCCCCCCCCCCTCTCCCCCTCCCTCTCTCTCCCTCTCCCTCTCTCCTCTCTCCTCTCTCCTTCTCCTTCTCCTCTCTCTCTCTCCCTCTCTTGTTTCTCTCTTTCTCCTCTCTCTCTCCTCTCGCCTTTCTCTCTCTCTCCCACTCTCCCTTTCTCTCTCTCCACTCTCTCTCCTCTCCCTTTCTCTCTCCTCTCCTCTCTCTTCCCCTCTCTCCTTATCCCCTCTCTCCTCTCCCCTTCTCTTCTCCTCTCCTTCTCTCCCTCTCTCCATTCCCTCTCTCCCTTTCTCTCTCTCTCTCCCCCTCTCTCCCTTTCTTTCTCTCTCTCTCTCTCTCTCCCTTTCTTTTTCTCTCTCCCACTCCCTCTCTCCCTCTCCCTCTCTCTTTCCCTCTCTCTCTCTCCTTCTCCGTCTCCCCCTTTCTCTTTCTCCCTCTCCTTCTCTCCCTCTCTCCCTTTCTCTCTCTCTCTCTCTCTCCCTCTCTCTCTCTCCCTCTCTCTCCTTATCCCCCTCTCTCTGTTTCTGGTTAAACCCATATGGTTAGGTAGTGAGTATTGTCAAGTCTTTCCATCTCTGTGTGAATAATAATCTCTATTTGGTTATGGTTTTATCAGTAGGTGATATTAGTTTTTGAACCCCAAAATGCACGTAGGTATACAGTAGAGGAGAAAAGGTGGCAACACAGAAGGGTAAAATCAAACTAGAACTAAATAAACTCATGAACAGGTAGGCGATAAAGGTAGCACAAACTGGCGTCTTGTCAAATTTGTATTTCATGATGTACAAACTACGAACAAACTCCTTTCTCAGATGAAGTTACTCTCTTGCAAACAAACATCAAAAGGCAGATGCATCATTTCACTAGTTCAATATTTTTATTTCTGACATGCCATGCCTACAGTTTACATATAATTTGTAATGGGTTTTTCTATTTTTTCTCCCAAAAGTATCAAGATCAGGGAAAGGAGGGGAGATCATATTTAATACAACACTCTTGGCAAGGTTAGCTACTCGCTATTCCCCTCATTTGCAGTGGAGATGCTAATAACCCCTCTTTCCTCGACTGAATTGCTTTTCAAACATTTGTAAAACAAGACATTTTTTTTAAAAAGTGAAAATGTGCATTTTATTTTAAACAATTTCAGGGAGGAAAGAAGGAAGGGAAGGGAAGGGAAGGGAGGGAGGAAGGGAGGGAGGGAAGGAGGGAATTAGGGAGTGAGGGAGAAGAAGGAAGGAAGAAAAGGAAGGAAGGAAGGAAATGAGGGAGCAAGGGAGAAGAAAGGAGGGAGGGAGGGTGGAAGGGAGGGAAGGAGGAAGGAAGGAAGAAAGGGAGGGAGGGAGGAAGGTGAGAAGGGGGCAGCAATTGACTTCTGTTTTCCTCTATTGCCTCTTCTAGGATTCTGAGACTTGAAGCCATCAATCTTGTCTTCATACTCTTTATTTATATGCAAAATAAAGCCAAGCAATACATAATGTGATAAAAGATGCAGCTCGGTTATGTGTTTAAAAGGAGCATATTTTTCTTCCGGTGGCGAAGACATTCATGGGGAGTGATGTTGTTTCCATGAGAAGGTCTCAACAAGTGTCTGTTCTGATGGGATTGAAAACCATCAACCATTTCCAGCAGGTTGTAAATTCTTTTTTTTTTTAAATGACAAAATGTGTTTCTTTGGGTTTTTGTTTTTGGTTTGGGCTTTTTGGTTTGGGTTTTTTGGGGGTTTTTTTTGGTTTTTTTTGTTTTGCTATTTGCTGCCAGACATTGGCAGACCTGCATTGATTGAAGGCTGTGCTTTGTGGGTGGGTGTGGGAGGAGAGCAAAAGTTTTAATAGACCAAGCAATTATGCAAAAATGAATGGAATATAACATACATATGAGGAAGGCTTGAGGTTTTCTCTTCCTCCCCCATCTCCAGGGGATATTGCAGAGGAATTTATCTTTGCTTTTGCTTTTCAACTATAATGAGTTTATAATAAATTTAGGGAACAGTTCAATGGGTTTCCTATCTCAAAATATTAGGAAAGTAAAATCAAGCAAATTAAGAGAGAGATCCAGAGGCCACCGAAAATTACTTCAGGGGTCAAGGAGCAACAACAGAGAAGCTACCTTATGTCGGATCAAACTGTTATGACCCAGATTCTGAATCTGATTCTGAAGAAACTGCTCCAGCTAAACCAGTGGAATGCCAGCCTCAGGACAGACAAAGTCAGGAATCACATGAAGTTGATCAAAAACAGATATCATGTGAATAGCTGGATCGGCAAGATGACGATAACCTAAGGCTGCCACTCAGCAAGTAGAATGGAGAGCCAAGCAGTGACATTCTATGAGGATCCTTGCCAAACAAGGGAGAAAATTCTTCATGAATGACAGCTGACTGTAGTTTGATTTAAGAAGTAACTTTGCTGGAAACAACTGTGTTATCTCTGGCTCTTGTGTGATATTTGTGTGGATACTGCTTGTGAAACAGGCTGACAACCTTGACCTGGTTCTTGGAACTTTGGAGTGATTTTGGACTACTCTTCTGCGTGCGCCTATTAAAAGCAAACTATTTAGGCAAGTGTCTGTCAGAGACTCTATTTCTCTTTGCATGCTTTGACTGTGGTTCACTTTTTGACCTACCATGGCATTGGTGGGTAATCCATATTTGAAACCAGAAGAAGGACCCAGACTGTTTATCTCTCTATCCCAGTAATTACCATAGAGATTTTCAGGCTTTTACTTGCTGGCTAAAGGAAACTGCCAGAGAGAAACTGATTCTATAACTAGCACAGCGTGACTCAGATTTGGCAAGCAATATTCAATAATTCTCAAGTCAGAGTCCCTCTTCTGTTGGTTAATTAGCTATTTCCTTAAAATGCAACACACACTATATACAACTGAGCTAAGGTCCCTCTTTTGGACTCTGTCGCTTCTGACATTTGCTCATTTATCTCATCACTTGCAATTTGATCTTTTGGAAATGCCAAGGATTGAACTGGGGCACTCACAATTGTTATGGTCGCATCCTTTTTATGTCAGAATATAGGAATTTGTTTACACTGAGCCAATTCATCTAGGTTAGTATTGTCTACAGTGACGGATAGTGGCTCTCTAGGGTCTCAAAGCTTTTTCCAAGCCTAATTGAAGGGACACAGGATGGAAAGAAGAGTATTACAGGCTTTATAAACTCAGGCTGACAAAAGTTCTCTACTGTAGAATTTTCTAGGTGAGGTTTTGGCAATTCCTACCTAGAAATACCATCTGCAACTGATAGGTAACTAGGATTATAATCTTGCTTCTATAATCCTCACATTACAAAGGTCCCCACACCATCCAAACAAACAGCAAATGACAATGAGTGATTTTTATCATTAAGCAAAACACATACAAACATGCAGGAGTTCAAATATAACTCCTATGTGTTGACAACCCCTGTCTCGTTAGGAAGATGTCTGACCTACTCACGATTAATTGAACAATTATCAGCAAAATACTGTACCATATGGAGATTTTTGGCAAGGAAATATAGAACATGGAGGCTCCAGGAGCCCTTACAGATGAGGGCAGTTCTAGAAAGCAGGTGTGATGTGTTGCAATGTCACACCAATGCGTTATATTGTTTTGCACATCCATTTCGTGCAAGACAAGGCGACCGGGGAAATTAATAAGTTTGTGGATGCCGGGGGAATTCCAAGGGCAGCAGGGGGAGAAAAAAAAATCAAATCACAGTTTAGTTTTTCATTACATTTTCCATTAATATCCAAGTTGTTTGGGGGCAATTCAGATCAGCACATCGCAAGAGAGCCTTTCGCAAGGAGTGTGTTGCTTCGCAGCTCCACTCATACAGAACAGCCTGTAATTGCAATGTTGATTTGCAATGCAACCAATGCCCCTGAACTATGCAGACAGGAAACAGATGCTTTGGTTAATTAATCCTTTCCAGAGGAGGAGGAGGCAGAGTGGCCATTCTCAAATTTAGGCAAATAAAACAGATCCATGGTATGTCTGTCTGTCTGTCTGTCTGTCTGTCTGTATGTATGCATACATGTATGCAGGGCTGGGCTTCAATAATTTTAGAAAGGGGTTCTCTGCCTGGTTGCTAGGTGGGTGTGGCCATGGTGGGTGTGGCCTAGTCTAAAATGACCAGATTTCAGCGATGGCAAAGCGAGACACCATTGACGGGGGGAGGGGGGGCTGCGCATGCGCGCTGAGTCTCGCCACCTGGCTGAAGGAGGAGGAGCGGTTGCTGCTTCTTGGCTCTTCCAGGCAGGCTTGGCTCTCCTCAACTCTCCTCTCGGCTCTTCTAGGCAACGGGTGATCTCGCGCCCCCTTCTCCGCCACTCCCCCTTCTCCGCCTCCTCCTCCTCCTCTTGCGTTGACGCTTCCCATTTTCAGAATGGGAGTGGGGAAAAAATCAGGACTTTTTTGAAATGCCGCGGGACGCGGGACAAATTATTAAAAAGCGGGACTGTCCCACCAAAAGCGAGACGTCTGGTCACTATAGCCTAGTCAGCCTCTGCACAGCAGTGGATTGGGGGCATTTTTGCCCTCCCTGGGCTCCGGAGGCTTTCTTAGAGCCTCCGGGAGGGCGAAAACTTCCTACCTAGGCTCCGGAGGCCCTCTGGAGGCCAGAAATGGGCTTGTTTCCAGCCTTCCTGAACTTCTAGTAGGCCCATTTTTTGCCCTCCCCAAGCTTCCATATGTGCCCTGAACTTACCTGCATTCAAAATGGGCTGCGTGGGGACTCCTGGGAGGGGAGGACAGGATGGACGGGGCCAGCCAGGAGTGAGATTTGGGGGTTCTCCGAACTGCACAGAATCTTAGTTAGAGGTTCTCCTGAACCCCTGTGAACCCCCAGCAGCCCACCCCTGCATGTATGTATGTATGCAAACAGTTTAGAGAAGGCTGTATACACACACACACACACACACACCCCAACCTGAGTCCTCATTTTACCAACCTCAGAAGGATGGAAGACTGAGTCAACTCTGAGCCGGTGAGAATTGAACTGCTGGCAGTGAGCAGTGAGTTAGCCTGCAATACTGCATTTTAACCTCTGTACCATCACAATTCTTGATCCATTAAGAGGGGCACCACGTGACTATGCCTGAGTTTACCAACCTTCTTGGGCTGGTTATTAAGCAAACATCATCATTGCTAAGTGAATGCTGCAGTTCTTAAGCAAATAGTTAAGCAAAGTTCTTAATTCTAGGCTCAGCAAGAATGCAAAAGGGATGTTAAATAATTTTGCCTTGGTGTATTTAGAAATAATAGGCAGATTTAAAAGTCTAGAGAGGATCAACAGCCAGATCAACTTTTCCCTCCAAGTAAATGGTGCTATGTAATTTTAATTATGGCATACTGAACTATTTAATCACTATTTCCATTCAGAAAAGATTCAAAACCTATGTTCTGAATTGTACGGGATTAAGAGCGTCAATATTTTATGTTACTTTTATGGATTTCAAATCAATTTAATTATAAGTGCCATCATCCCCAGAACAACTAATGGCCGATGGTAATTGGAGTCTTGGTATAAACGTTTAGAGATGATCCAGCGAGTTAAGTCTACGCCTGACAGTGCAAAATTAGGTACAGTGAGCAAAATACAGAAAACAAGGCTGGGTAGCAAAATACGAAATACAGAGAACTCAGTAGCCCCTTCCAAAAAGAGGAACATAGCAACATATGCCATATTAATGGTGTAGATAAATGTGTGTATGAGAAAATGGTATAATTTCATCTTCCTTAGTTAGATATGAGAAAAATAAGCAAAACAAGATGAAAATTTCTCCTGTTTCTTATTTCTAATTATTTTGCTGCAACACCCATTGTAAAGACAGACAAATTACTTTTATCTGAGACTGTTTTAAATAACAACAAAGTTGATATAAACAACTGGGTGCCTTTTCTTAAACAAACAAGGTATACAATTGAAGGTTAACAATAGGATATCATTACTACAAGTCAATGTTTGTGTGTGTGTGTGTGTGTGTGTGTGTGTGTGTGTGTGTGTTGGGAGAATACGCTGTTGTTTTATTTTGCTCAGAAATGACTTGTTTAACTATAGTTTATTGAATAAATAATTGATTGGATTCTTCCAATATACTGAGTCATAAATGGTAATTGGGTTCACAAAATTACACTTAGTAAAAACCCAGTAAACTGCATTACAACTTCCTTGGTTTTCACTTAATTGGCTGGGTTAAGCAGGTCACCATCTCAGTTCCTGAAAATAAATCCAGTCTTTTAATTACTGTAGAGACTTGAAATCTAAGAAGCATCTCCTATAGCCAAAGGCACATATTACTGGATCATTCTTCCCAAGTTGCTAAGTATCAACCTTACAATTCTTAAAAAAAAAAAAATCTGGCTGGCAGACTGTGAGCATTCAGTGAATTCAGGACACAAAGCCCCAAAGTAGATCCTGTGAATATTAAGGACAAAAACTTAGTTCCTCTTTGAATGTGTGGCACTCAACAACTCTAAAGAACAGTTCTTTTTAAAAAACAAATAAGTCTACATAAATAGGGATTTACTGAGGGGTGGGGTTCAAAAATTTTAGCAAGGGGTTGTCTGCCCTGTTGTTGGCTGGGCGTGGCCATGGTGGGCGTGGCCTAGTTGGCCTCCTGCAACATGATGTGGGGGGATTGTTGCCCTCCCTGGGCTCCAGAGGCCCTCTGGAGGCTGGAAACGGGCCCGTTTCCAGCCTTCCTAAACTTCCGGTGGGCCCATTTTTCACCCTCCCTGAGCCTTTGTGCATGCTCTGCACTTACCTGCATCCAAAACAATCTGTGTGGGGACTCCTGGGAGGGGCAAGGCAGGGTGGGCAGGGCCAGCCAGGAGTGGGATTTGAGGGTTCTCCGAACTGCACAGAATCTTAGTTAGAGGTTCTTCTGAACCCCTGTGAACCCCCATCAGCCCAACCCTGGACATACTGTAGAGCAGGGGTGCCCAAACTTGGTGACTTTAAGACTTGTGGGCTTCAACTCCCAGAATTCCTCAGCCAGCAAAGCAAAGCTGGCTGAGCAATTCTGGGAGTTGAAGTCCACAAGTCCACAAGTTGCCAAGTTTGGACACCCCTGCTGTAGAGTCATCTGAAGAGAGGGTCAAGAATAACCCTCAAGAGAGGGTCAAGAATAACAAATAATGGGTCAGTGTCCCATTATTTCAACACATGCCCTGCCCTTTTGCGTTTGTCCCATTTCTTGTGAAAATGCTATTTTTCAGCCAATCAGGAAGCTTTTGCAGACACTCATGTAAGCAAACCCTTGAGATGGATAAAGATTCCAATCTGGTCATTTGTCCTAAATGTAGGAAGCCAGGTGTTATTCTATGGGATTCAAATCCTTTATTGGAGATGTAACTCATGGATCTTACATTTCGCGCCAGGTCCTGGATAGTTCCTAAAGCTAATACACTGTATATCGTTCTCTAAAGAGCAAAGTCCACGAGCTCCTTTTGAAATAAAGGAAATAGAATAAGATTTGGCCACCTATGTTTGACAATTGGAGAGTGGTGCGGTAGCCTAGAGGTGGAGCTCTCGCCTCACAATCAGGAGGCTGTGAGTTCAATCCTAGGTAGAGGCAGATATTTCTCTCTCTGGGCACAATGAGAAGATATCTGCTGAACAAAAGTCTGCATTGGCGACAGGAAGGGCATGCGGCCATTAAAACGCTCTGCTAGCTCCGTTTAGTTGCCAAGACTCCACCCCACAAGGGATTATGGGTTTGTAATAATAATAATAATAATAATAAAAAAAAAATAACAACAACAACAACCACCACCACCACCACGCTTTACATCCACCAAGTGACATCAACAGGTTGTACCTGCCAAGAAAAATAGGGAGCAGAGGGCTATTGCAAATCTATCAAACTGTGGAAGATGAAAAATGAGGTTTGAATCATTATGTGAATCAAAGTACAGAAAAATTGCTGCAGGCTGTAAAAACAGAGAACATTATAAAAACAGCAAAACAAAGGCAGAATATAAGGAAAAATAGCTGGATGACAGATTAAATAGATGGAAAACCAAAGTTTTGCATGGAGAGTACTTGAAAAACACTGAAGGAAAATGTGATGACAACTTGACATGGGCATGGCTTAAGATGGGAACCCTCAAGAAAGAAATGGAAGGTTTAATACTCACTGCTCAAGAACAAGCACTACAAACTAATGCCATGAAAGCAAAGATACAAAAATCCACCGACAATCCAAACTGCCGACTTTGCAACAACAAAGTCGAAACTGTTTCACATTTAATATGTGAATGCAGCAAAATTGCACAAACAGATTACAAAGCTAGACACGATCGAGTTGCTAAATTAATCCACTGGTCATTATGTAAAAAATATGACTTGCCTGTATCCAAAAAATCATGAGAACATAAAGTGGAAAAAGTTATAGAAAATGAGAAGGTGAAGATCTTGTGGGACTTTCGATCATCACTTGGAACACAACACACAAGATATCACAGTTGTCGAAAACCGAAACGTACAATTTATTGACATTCCAGCATCAGGACATGCCACAGTTGAAGAAAAAGAACTGGAAAAAATCATGAAATATCGCGACCTGGCTATTGAAACTACATGGCTATGGATGAAACATGTAACAGTGATACCCATTGTCATCAGGGCACTTGGTACCCTGTCCAAGAATTTTATAAGTTACAACAACGAATTGCAGATTCCTGCAATAACACCAGCTGAACTGCAAAAAACTGCGCTACTTGGAACATCGTATATCTTAAGAAGGTACTTGGTTGATACCTAGGACGCTGGCAGCAACCTGTATCAACCATCAGCGCCAGTCAATGGTATTTGTGATGCCTTTTTGAATGTTCAGTTGACTGAGTTTCATGTTTAATGAATAATGATAATGATAATAATAACAACAACAACAACAACAACAACAACAACAACAACAACAACAGATTAACAGAGTTAATCTTCTGTAACAGAGTTGTTAATGCTTGGAACTCATTACCTGACTCCATAGTCTCTACTCAAAATCCCAAAATCTTCAACCAAAAACTGTCTACTATTGACCTCACCCCATTTCTAAGAGGGCTATAAGGGGCGTGCATAAGAGCACAAAAGTGCCTACCGTTCCTGTCCTATTGTTCCCTTCATCATATCAAATTGATATGGTTGATGCATATTTTTATACATATATGTATATTTTCTTCAAAATATGTTGTTTTATCTATGACAATTGTTTGTGTATACTATTGTGACAAAAGAAATAAAAAATAATAAAAAAAAAAAGAGTTGGAAGGGACCTAATAGATCATCTAGTCCAACCCCCTTCTCAAGCAGGAGACCCTATACCATTTTTGACAAATGGCAGTCCAATCTTTTCTTGAAAGTCTTAGTGATGAAGCTCCCACAACTTCCGAAGATAAATTGTTCCATCAGATGATTGTTTTCGGTGTCAGAAAATTTCTCCTCATTTCCAGGTTGAATCTCTCCTTGATCAGTTTCCATCCATTATTCCTTGTCTTGCCTTCAGGTGCTTTGGAAAACAGTTTGACCCCCTTCCTCTCTATGGCAGCCCCTCAAGTATTGGAAGATGGCTATCATGTCTCCCCTGGTCTTTCTCTTCACTAGACTAGCCATGCCCATGATGATGATGATGACCTATGTTTCACAATTCCCAATGAGGATGAAACTAATAATGTTGGTCTATGAAACTGACTCCCCACCCATAAAAACAGGGAACATGGAAGTCATATAAAAACCCCTTACAAGGGGTCTGATATAATGTACCATCTATATCTTTCTGCTCAAGTTCTTAATTAAAGGTGACTAGGACTAATATATCCTAGCCTGATCAACTAATGTTAACTAATTCAACTGATCATGAAGGTTGGAAGATATGCTGCAATAACAGGACAGCCTTTTAAAACACAACATATTGATCTAAAATGTCCAGAGTATATAAAAATAGGAGAGAAAGCGTCTAGGTTATCAGCCAGTCTGCCACTAATGAATCCAACAGCAGTCAAATCCATTTCCTTGCTCTGGGTTCGCTACAAACAATTTACTGGGCAAAACATATTTTTGAGGGACACAAATTGTCTTGTATTAAGATTCTTTGCAAACTGCTTTTTTCCCCCCAGATCTATGAGAGGTTATAAATGCGTCTTAGAACTACTTGGAAAATCTAAACCCTTCTTGAAAAAAAAGAAAGATGATGAACTCTGAGTGGTGAGAATTGATTGAAAATGTGTGTTTTGCAAAAGAAAATGATAGCAGAGTGTGAACAAATGTTAAGAGGATGCAACGATCAATGGTCCTACTGTCACAAAACAGCATACTGGCATGAATGAAAATGCCAGGCACTTTTACATTTTCTCCCCCAAAATCACTGAAATGGAACACACTGCTGTTTTTACAGGAGCTTCCCGAGTGAGTTATCAGCCATAAGCCATTTGTACAACAGGATGAAGAGTATAATTTTGAAGCTAAACATGTTGCTGTGGCAATAACACCCATTTTATTCATCCCCAACCAACATGGTTCAGATTAAAACCTAGGATGTTATCTAAATGAAGGCATCCAGTGGCATAAAACAATTTTGCAGACCAGAGGCTTCAGTTCTCATTATTTGATATTTTGGGGTGCGCTTGGGTTAGTTCATGTCTCTAGAAGTATATTGTCAAGTTCCAGGAAATCAGGAGATTCAGGCAGTTCAAAGGAGTATGAAGATTCCCAGAAAGCTTAAGCTTTTTATAAGAATCAGACCAACTGCAGTTAAGGGAAATCAGTGGGAGATAAGAGAGGCATTCAAGGTGGGCTGGACTTAGATCTCTTTGCGGCGCACAGGGGCTCATGACTGATGGCATATTTAACCCAGTGGTGAAATGTAAAATTTGTTACTACCGGTTCTGTGGGTATGGCTTGGTGGTGGTGGGGTAATGTGACTAGGTGGGCGTAGCCAACTTTTTTTTTTTTTTACTTTTAAAAGAATTTTTCCTACAACCTCTTCGGCTGAAGAGGTTGTAAAAAAATGTTTTTAAAAGGCTCTGATGATCCCAGCTGAGTTGCCTGATCGTCAGAGGCTTTGGTTTTCTTTTTAAAGCATTTTTTTTTGGCTTTTAAAAGAAAAAAAAAAGCCTCTGACAATCAGGCAACTCAGCTGGGATTGCCAGAGCCTTTTAAAAACATTTCTTCTACCCAAGGCTCTGATGATCAGGCAGCTCAGCTGAGATCGTCAGAGCTTTTAAAAGCATTATTTTTTACAATCTCTTCGGCCGAAGACATTTCATTACCCTAACTAGGTAACATCATCAGTGCTAATAAGGAGTGTTGTTTGCTGTCAGTTTATATTCTGGTGCCTTGCCTGTCTGTGTGTACTGGCATGTATTTACAACTTTTGCAGCATCCTGGGGTCAATTTGTTTTTTTTTTGTTTACATTTATACCCCGCCCTTCTCCGAAGACTCAGGGCGGCTTACAGTGTATAAGGCAATAGTCTCATTCTATTTGTATATTTTTACAAAGTCAACTTATTGCCCCCCCAACAATCTGGGTCCTCATTTTACCTACCTTATAAAGGATGGAAGGCTGAGTCAACCTCGGGCCGGGCTCGAACCTGCAGTAATTGCAGGCTGCTGTGTTCTAATAACAGGCTTCTTACCAGCCTGCGCTATTCACCGCTAATCACTATTCGCTACCTTCCCAGCCAGCTTTGGACATGCACAGCCAATGGGGGAAGCCACGTTCACTTAACAACCGTGCAATTCATTTAACGACTGCAGCGGTTTGCTCAACAGCAGTGGCAGAAAAAAACAGGTGAGACCCGCTTGACAATCAGCTTGGTTAGTAACATAAATTCTGATCTCAATTGTGGTTATAATCGGAGAACTGCCTATACTACAAGCATCTGTTGAATTGCTGCTTGGAATAGGATGCTAACCAAGAAGGAGGCATGCTGTTTATTTATTATTTATTTATTTGATTTGATTTTTATACCGCCCTTCTCCCGAAGGACTCAGGGCGGTGTACAGGCAAAGTAAAAAACGAACAATACAATATACAGTTTAAAATGCAAATTTAAAAAACTTATTATAATTGGCCTGAAACTTTAAAAATATATAAAAATTAAAACCCCATTTTAAAAATTAGTGGTAGAAAATTTAAAATCAGTAAAATTTAAGCCAGCCCCGTGCGAATGAAAATTAGTTTGCCAGTCATAATAACCAGGACCCTAATCTTATATACCATAATTGTTTTAAAGCTATAACGGATATCACATAATGGCTTGTAGTCCATTTTCTCCTTCAACTTTCCATCTAAGCAACTGATTACTCTCTGCCCTCCCTTCTCTCTTTTAAGACATCTTTTCTCTCTTCCTTCCTTCCTTCCTTCCTTCCTTCCTTCCTTCCTTCCTTCCTTCCTTCCTTCCTTCCTTCCTCCCTCCCTCCCTCCCTCCCTCCCTCCCTCCTTCTTTCTTTCTTTCTTTCTTTCTTTCTTTCTTTCTTCTTTCTTTTTCTTTCTTTCTTCCTTCCTTCCTTCCTTCCTTCCTTCCTTCCTTCCTTCCTTCCTTCCTTCCTTTCTTTCTTTCTTTCTTTCTTTCTCCCTCTCTCCCCGTCCCTTCCTTCCTCCTCCCTCTCTCTCTCTCTCTCTCTGTTTTCAAAGCAAAATTTTCTTGTTAAAGATATTCTGAAAGTGTCATCAAATTTTTACAATAATGTATGTGCGGGAAGAAGCACAAAGAAAGAAATCGCTTAATGCAAGAAACACAAACTCCAAGTCAGCAAAAACAGGGCTGCTACCATCTATTATGTGCTTTCCCACAACTCAGTTGCCATTAAAATGCACCGACAAGGTGAAGACTTGCAGAGGAAAGGGTTGAGGCGGGGGCCATGGGCAAGGGTGGTGGGAACCAATATAATTTTGGGCTTTTTGTACCACGCAAAACCCACCACGGCTAACAAATTAGATACACGCTGCTGCTGTTTTCTTGAGATGTTTTAGTACCTGTAAGTTGCTATACTAATTCCTGGGACCCCCCAGTGAAGAATAAGGATGGGAGACCAAAAGCAAGAGTACATAATTGCTTTTTAATGCATTTTCAAAATGTATTCTGTCACACGCTATCTGTATTGTAAGCTGTGCTAGCAGTGCAGGGATAAAGTTGGATGGAATAAATAGGACTTCATAACTTTTATCGACCTGTGTTAAATTGCACTAAGCATCACAATACACGAACAAGACCAGAGAAGCACATACTGTACAATGGGGGAATAATTCAGGAACCAAGCCTGCAAATCTTCTGAACCTCTTATTAATCATCCTCAAAACACAAATTCATTTCTACACTTAAAGCCAGTGGTGGGATTCAGCCAGTTCTCACCTATTCAGGAGAACCGGTTGTTGGAAGAAATCTTATATTTTTTTTCTACTTTACAGGGCTAATCCTGTAAGGAAGGCAGGAAGGAAACATTCTGGTGTTGTTTCTAGCCTAATCTTTATTGCCCTGCTTACAGAAACTGCCTCTTTGATTAACCCTTGTTACATTATAACAGCTAAGGTGAAGTGCCCATTGACGTGAGTGATGAGTTGGCCACACCCACACGATCACATGACCACCGAGCCACGCCTACTGTTGTGTCCCACTCCTCCGCTGACGGCCGGGTCAGGGAAATCCGAATCAGGCTTGCCTCTGCAGCTCTGCCCAAAGTCCTAGCAAAGTCCTCAGAGCAGGCAGGAGACCAGAAAGTGACTTCAGCAAGATAAGTTCGACCTTGCCTGACTCAGAGACTGCCAGAAAGCAGATCCTTTATATAGGCCATGGGGTGTGGCTCCATGACTCAGCACTCATTAAGGCCTGCCCCTCCCTTCCTTCTGTTGCCTCTGCCTATCCAGTCTTCTGATGCGAGGGTCACTCCAATCAGCAGCTGTTGGAAATAAACCTTCCTCAGGCTCACATGCTGTGGAGGAGGGGGAGGGGTCTAGCTGCTCCGTTTGCCTGGGCATGGAGCCAGGGCTGGGGCCGGGGGGTGCTCCCTCCTCTGCAGCCTGCTTGGGCATGGAACCAGGGCTGGGACCGGGAGGTGCCCCCTCCTCTTCAGCTTATCTGGGCATGGAGCCAGGACTGGGGCCAGGAGGCATACATTCCTCCGTGTTCGGGAGCAGATAAGAAGGCCCCGGCTGCTGTGAGAGCGGGCAAGACACAACACCTACCTAGTCGGTCATTAGGGCAAAAAACCGGTTGTTAAATTATTTGAATCCCACCACTGCTTAAAGCAAAGTCATGGTAGGTGGGGAAGACTTTGGCAGGCTGGGCAAAGAAAACACTGTCAAAGGAACAGTCAGATAAGAAACAGCATAGCCTGCAACTGGATAGTGTGTATGTGTGTGTCTGCGTGTGTAATAGGACCAGAAGGGACCAGTGGTGGAATTCATTTTTTTTCCATGGGTGTGGCTCAGTGGTCATGGCAGGGGAAGGATACTGCAAAATCTCCATTCCCCCCCACCACCACACTCCTGGGGCCAGCCAGAGGTGGTATTTGCCGGTTCTCCAAATTACTCAATATTTCCGCTACCGGTTCTCCAGAACCTGTCAGAACCTGCTGAGTAGCACCCCTGGTAGGCACCTTTCCTAGTTTCTCAGGCTGCAGAGGAGACAGAAGGAGAAGTGTATTTTCATACTTGCATGATTGATGTTGGCATCCTCGAATAAGCCAAATAGGAATCACAACTAGATGAGCTAATTCTATTTTATTACAATACAACCTTGACAGAATCTTGCAACTCTGAAAGAATCATTCTCACCACTCCGGTCTTCTTTACCACCTTAAAAAAAAGGCTCCCTTCTGAGACTCTTGCCTTACTCATTATTTAGTTGCGTCTATGTTGTCTCTTATCTGACCATTCCTTTTGGAGTATGTATCTCTTTGCTCAATCTCACGAGGTCTTTCCCACATAGCAATAGCACTTAGACTTATATACTGCTTCACAGTGCTTTACAGCCCTCTCTAAGCGGTTTTGCAGAGTCAGGATATTGCCCCCAATAATCTGTGTCCTCATTTTATCAACCTCGGAAAGATGGAAGGCTGAGTCAACATTGAACCTGGTGAGATTCGAACTGCCAAATTGCAGACAGCCGGCAGGCAGCAGAAGTAGCCTGCAGTACTGCATTCTTACCACTGCGCCACCATGGCTTCTAAACATACTTTTATAAGCAACCATAAACAAAGGAAGAGATGAAACTTATCTAATCATATATCTTATTTATTTATTAACACTCCATATATTTTAATATATCAACTACATGGCTATTGGATTACTTTGCTTAATATGATCAGAAAATATAGTTAAATATTTATTTATTTATTTGTTTCAATTTCTATACCGCCCTGGTATGAGAATTCCAGGTAAAGATGTGCCATAACCAGGGGTGAAATCCAGCAGGTTCTGGAGAACCAATAGTGGAAATTTTGAATAGTTCAGAAAACTGGCAAATACCACCTCTGGCTGGCCCCAGAGTGGGGTGGGAATGTAGATTTTGCAATATCCTTCTCCCAGGAGTAGAGAGAGAATGGGGATTTTGCAGTATCCTTCTCCTGGAGTGGGGTGGGAAAGGAGATTTTGCAGTATCCTTCCCCTGTCACGGCCACCAAGCCACACCCACCAAGCCACTCCATCCCCACCAAGCCACACCCAGAGAACCGGTAGTAAAAAATTTGGATTTCACCACCGCCATAACCAAACAGCGTGAATTATCCACTACCGCTTAACTATTGTTGAACTCTTCATATTTACAAAATGCTCTACTCTAAGGTTACATCCTAAAAAATATATATATTCTCTTACTCTCTTACAAAATCTGTAGGATGACTGCATTCTTCTTTTCAAATTGGGCTCCGGTGGCTCAGACTGTTAAGACAGTCTGTTATTTACAGCAGCTGCTTGCAATTACTGCAGGATCAAGTCCCACCAGGCCCAAGGTTGACTCAGCCTTCCATCCTTTATAAGGTAGGTAAAATGTGGACCCAGATTGTTGGGGGCAATAAGTTGACTTTGTATATAATATACAAATGGATGAAGACTATTGCTTGACATAGTGTAAGCCGCCCTGAGTCTTCGGAGAAGGGCGGGATATAAATGCAAATAAAAAAAAATACAAGACACTGCTGTTGCCTTCCAAGAAAATATTGCCCATAATGATTTTAATGATGGATATATAAACATTTCCAAGAAGCACGGTCAAATGTCAGGCAAAACTACCAGAGAAGTGTGCCAAATAAAGTATGGATATATTTCAATGCCTCTTCTAAAAGAGACCTATCCACTAAAATACCCTCATCACACAGACTTTGTGCACAGATGGCACTGGTAAAAAGCAAGTACTCCTAATGCCTTTCAAATGTAACAACTCTCTATTGGAGGCAGCTAAAGAACACATTATTCTGGTTATAAGTGTCAGGAGAGAATAGCTAAATTTAACTTTGACAGACTTTTACTTTTCTTTTTAACGCAGGCTAAAGAGGACTCTGAACATGATTTTAGGCCACCTCTATCTTTAATGCATGATCTGCAATGCAGCTTAAAAGGATGGTGACATCCCTGAAACCTGAGAAAGAATGCATCCCCGTAAAGAGTAGAGACAACGACTGCAGCAAAGATGGAAGAACTCTGAGGGAGTAAACTGGTTCTCCCGAACCTCTCCAGATAAGGAGGGGATGGGAGAGTGCCCACGTGAACTCTGGACCGCTGCTGCTCGTGGGGAGACTGCAGGGCAGCGGTCTGAGAGTCTGTTGTGGTCCGCCAGTAGCCTGCGGAGTTGGCAACGGAGTCAGACAGTGATGAGGCTGAGGAAGAAGTTGGGCCAGTCCTAGAGGCTGGGGGAGGCCCAGATGAGGGCTCTGTGTCGGAGGTGGGGGCCAGGGCCATCGGGGAGTGATGTGCGGACTCCGGAGCCTCCAGAAGCTGACAGTAGTGAGGAAGAGGAACAGGAGGAGCCTGTTCCTAATACAAGCATGAGAAGAGCTGCCAGAAGGCAAGAGCAGCTAAAGCAAAGAGGACGACTCGGGAGTAGGGCCAAGAGATGATTGGCCCCTCCCATAAGGCTTAAAAGTCCAGCAACGGCGTTTGGGCTCTTTGCCAGAAAACAACATTGATAGTTTTGTCTTGCTGCATTTGTTTTTTATCGGTGTCTTCTGCTTTTGAACTCTTGCCAAGAAAAGCCTTTGGCAGTTTGCCTAATTAAGACCAAGGTTGGTGATAAGACTGAGGAATTATGTTGGGTAGAATTTGCTTCGATTTAGTTTGGACTAGAATTAACTCATTCTCAGCTGTTCTAATAAGGTTTGTTTGTTTTTAAACTGACTGAGTTTTCTACTATCTACTTGGGTCACAACAGTCTCAAGAGATAAAGGGATGTATCATCAAGGTCACACAGCAAGCCTTTTAAAGGACACTAACCTTTTGTGTGTGTATCTATGTGTGTTAGAGATAAAGAGAAACAGTGATAGCATGATACCTCTAAAGGATGACCGCACTACTTTTCTTTAAAGAACGATTGCAGGAACTGGGAATAGAATAGAATAGAATAGAATAGAATAGAATAGAATAGAATAGAATAGAATAGAATAGAATTTTTTATTGGCCAAGTGTGATAAGGAATTTGTCTTGGTGCATATGCTCTCAGTGTACATAAAAGAAAAGATACATTCATCAAGAATCAAAAGGTAAAACACTTAATGATAGTCATAGGGTACAAATAAGCAATCAGGAAATAATCAATATCAATATAAATCATAAGGATACAAGCAACAAAGTTACAATCGTATAGTCATATGTGGAAGGAGGTGGGTGATGGGAACGATGAGAAGATTAAAAGTAGTACAGATTTAGTAAATAGTTTGACAGTGTTGAGGAAATTATTTGTTTAGCAGAGTAATGTCTAGTTTAATGAAAAGAAAGACCAGGGGAGACATGAGAGCAGTGTTCCAATATCTCAGGGGCTGTCACAAAGAAGAAGGAGTCAAACTATTCTCCAAAACACCTGAAGGCAGGACAAGAAGCAATGGGTGGAAACTAATCAAGGAGAGAAGCAACTTGGAACTAAGGAGAAATGTCCTGACAGTTAGATTCACATTTAATCAGTGGAACAACTTGTCTCCAGAAGTTATGAACGCTCCAAACACTGGAAGTTTTTAAGAAGATGTTGGATAACCATTTGTCTGAAGTGGTGTAGGGTTTCCTGCCTAAACAGGGGGTTGGACTAGAAGACCTCCAAGGTCTCTTCCAACTCTGTTATTTTATATTCTAAATGCTTCCATTGCAAGAGAGCTTCATGAGCCACCCATTTTCATTGAGGAACAAGATATTTCTCCTAATGTTTACTTAAAACCCACTTCTGTTTCATTTCTGCCCATTATTTTTAGGATAGTCTTTCTTATGATAGCCCTTCAAATGTTTGAAGATAGTTACTTTATTATCTCATAACCTTCTGTTCTCCAGATGCAAAGATACCCAGCTCCTTCAAGTATTCTCCATAGAACTGGTCTCCCATCACATTGCTGGATTTCCTATCATATTGCTGGAAAGACCTTAGGCATGAACAGAGCTAGCTGTTTTCATGAATGAAATATACTTTTAATTTGCCACTTTCTAAAGTTTTATTTCTTAAGTAATTTTGGTGTGCCATGTTGGTTGGGTTATAGGTCACACCAAATCATGCTCTTGTTTTAACATGGTTTCTTAAATCAGGGGTCTCTAACCTTGGCAACTTTAAGACTTGTGGACTTCAACTCCCAGAGTTCCTCAGCCAGCAAAGCTGGCTGAGGAATTCTGTGAGTTGAAGTCCACAAGTCTTAAAGTTGCCAAGGTTGGAGACCCCGTCTTAAATCATACTAAGCCTAAATCAATAGTTGCAAATAACAATAGCAAAGTTCATACAATACACTAGTTGAATCTAAACAAAATCAAGATTACATACTACAGCTTTCTCCAAGTTGATATTTTCTACAGTTGTTCGGCTTCATCCTACAAAATTCCAAACCAATGGCCATGCTGGTTGAGAACTATGAAGACTTCTGTTCCAAAACATCTGGAGAACATCATTGGTAGAAAACTGATTTAGCATAACGTGTGAAACCAGGCATCTTCTTCTGTGACTGTAAATATTTATCTATTTTTATTTATTTATTTTGTCAAATACATATTAAATAATATATATAAGTATAAGCATGAATTGAATACATAAAATGAATGCAGCTAAAGGGAACATTAGGACAGGGACAGTAGGCACGCCCTTTACAGACCTCTTAGGAATGGGGTGAGGTCAACAGTAGACAGTCTTAGGTTAAAGTTTTCGGGATTTTGGGATGAGACCACAGAGTCTGGTAGTGCATTCCAGGCATTAACAACTCTGTTACTGAAGTCAAATTTTGACTTCAGTTGAGATTGGAGTGGTTCACTTTAAGTTTGAATCTATTGTATGCTCGTGTATTGTTATGGTCGAAGCTGAAGTAGTCATTGACAGGAAGGACATTGTAGCAGATGATTTTATGAGCTATGCTCAGGTCATACCGAAGGTGGCGTAGTTCTAAATTTTTTAAACCCAGAATTTCAAGTCTGGTGGCATAAGGTGTTTTCTTGAGAGCAGAGGAGTGGAGGACTCTTCTTGTGAAATATTTCTGGATGCGCTCAATTGTATTAATGTCTGATATGCAGTGTGGGTTCCAGACAGATGAGCTGTATTCGAGAATTGGTCTAGCAAATGTTTTGTATGCTCTGGTTAGTAGTGTAATCTTACTGGAGAAGAAGCTATGTAAATATACTGTTCTATACTATTGCAAGTTTCATCATAAAAATCAACCCACAGCAGGAAGGTAGCCATCAATCCAAGTCAAAAAGTGGTTCATGAAAAAAACAAGAGAACTCCTGTTGCATTTCAGATGTCACATTCACTGCCAATGAGAGCCAATGTATATTCTACTATGCTTCATAGACAACATTGTCAGGTAAGAAGATTAAGTGTTGTTAACTTAGTTCTAATATGAGACTCCATAATAAATTTCATTAGAAGTGCCAGGAAAAATAGAAAGTGCAGAGCTGCTGCTGAGTGTCAGGTGGCTGGCAGCTCTAACGTATATCTTAGGGAACTTATCATCTAATTATAAAGAATAAAGCATATTTTTTTCCAATGTGGTTACATGTGGTAATGAAGCATGCAGGGAGCCTCGCAAGATAGATGGGGGCCTTCACCACTGAAGCTGAAAACTTGCTTAACTTAATAGTCTATTTATTACATTTATTCCCAGAGCATTCAGAACTCGATTAATATCTTCTATCTTGTCCCGTGCTATACAATTAAAGCCAGTGAAATGCATTTGCCCAGGCAGGCTCTGCCGTGGATGGCGACGGAAGAAGGCACAAGCGAAACGGCTCTTCGGGAGACAGACAAGACGTCGTGAATAGCCTGAATAATGAATGGCTCAGCAAGAGCCTTGGGATTGCATGCAGGGTAAAGATAAGTAAAGAAGAGATAGTATAGCCAAGCAGACAAGAATTCAGCATGACTTATGGCTGCTGCATATTTAAGAATCGGAAAAGCGGCCTCAGCATTGGTCCACTGCGTTCACAATAACTCTCCAAAATCCTTAAGCCCAAACATCAGAAATTATTTGACTTGAATTACCAGCAGTTGAACTTGGAAATTTCTGCATCTAACTATAAACACCGGCTTCTACTAGACCCGTGATGGAGATCCTATGGTGCATGTGTCACAGGTGGCATGCTGTGCCCTCCCTGTGGGCACACGAGCCGTCGCCCCAGTTCACCTCTGTAACGCATGCCTGCACGCCTCCCGCCAGCCAGCTGGTCGTCAGGTCTCTGCTGTGCATGCAGGGGTGGGTGGGTCATGTGTGGGAGGCTGTATGCACAAGTGTGGGGGGGGCAGGATGCGTGCAGGAGGGCATGCATGTGTGGGGGGCGGGAGCATGCGAGGGTTGCATGCACATGCATGGGGGGTGGGACGCATGTGGGGCACGTGCACATGCACCGGGGCAGGGCACATGCGCAGGCGCCGCACTCACATTGCATTTTGGGGGTTCGGGTGTGCATGCACACATTCGCCCATGTGTATGGGTGCTTTGGGCACTCAGTCCAGAAAAGATTAACCATCACTGTACTAGGCTGTATGCTGCACCCCAAGTCTGGTGATAACCAACCAACCAACCAGGAAGGATTAAAGAAAGCACAACAGACCGAAGCTACTCTAAAGACCATTGTTATGTTCCCCTTCCCAGTTCACAGAGAAGACACAGAGACACGTGTCTGCAGTCCTTTATATTTGCAACAGACCTGAGTTTCTGTAGTGAAAGCAAGACTTGGCAGCTACAGTGCAATGGCCTGCCAAGTTCCGAGTTCTTTATCTCTTACAGAGACAGAAGCCCACGTGTCCAAGATCCGTTGCCAAGAGCTCACAGAAAAAAGCCTTTGCACAATTCAGGCCTTTAACTCCCAAACGACATATCTGCAGTTCGCATTTGGTAGCTTTTTGTCCGTCACAAGGGCCAGATGGCAACTCCACCCACTTTTATCCCCTGTGGGGTGTGGCTCAGTGACTCAGCAATCTCTGAGCCTGCCACACCTCTTCCTTTGCTGCTCATGCTTATCTTTTCGTCGCTACCTCAGGTCAATCCAAGATTGATCCTCAGCAGCTGGAGCCTGAGGTGTTGCCAGGGAGGAGGAGGGTCTGGGAGAGAGAGGCCTTGTCAGCTCCTCCTCCTGGCCTGCAGCTGGAACCTGGGGCGTTGCCAGGGAGGTGGAGGGTCTGGGAGAGGGAGGCCTTGTTGGCTCCTCTCCCTCACTTTCCGAGTCATCCTCCTCCATGAGGTCAGGCTCAGGGGTCCGAGTCACAACAACCATCCTGAAAATTCTGTTGTTTGCTGACCAAAAATAAAGGATTGTGGGAAAAGAGAGGAAATAAGGATCTTGGATTTTCAATTTCCCTTGGTCATGGATAAAATACTTCCAATGCCCTTTGGGGATGATTGATGCAAGAATGATGGAAATGTGATAATGAAATATGGCGTATGATGTTCAAGAGAACCAGTTTCTGAGATTTATACTAAACCATAAATGGAGCCAGCCAGATTCTTTTTTCTCACAGACAATCACCGTGAATCCTCTGACACAAAGTGTAACTTTTGTTCTTCCACTTTTCCAGTTGATAGGAAGGGAGTGAAAGGAAGGAACACAAAATATTGCTTTCAATAAAACGTAAACAGCAATGAAGTACACTGAGATGGATCATCACTCACTGAAGTCTATAACCAGACTTTTCACAATCATTTTAAGTTAAACTTAATCCTGTACCAGTGTTTTTCAACCTTAGCAACTTTAAGAGGCCTGGAGCTGGCTGGGGAATTGTGGGAGTTGATGTCCAGACCTTTTGAAGTTACCGAAGTGGAAGCCTAATTTACCTAACAACCATGTCACTAACTTAACAACTGCAGTCATTCACTTACAACTGTGGCAAGGAAGTCATAAAAAATCTATTCTATTCTGTTCTGTTCTGTTCTATTCTATAAAATGGGGCAAAATTTATTTAACAACTGTCTTGCTTAGGAACAAAGATTTTGAGCTCAGTTGTGGTCTTACATCAAGGACTACTTGCCCTCTGCAAAGATAGTTTTCATAACAGTGGATTTCTAAATTATTTTACTTATAAATAAGGAAGAGTGTAAACAAAAAGGCCTTTATGTTTTTTGGACAGAAAAACAGAACTTACATTTTTTTTTAAAGAGATGAAGCTGCAGCAGGGTCAAAATTAGTATGTGAACTAACAATTTGGATCATATTATTCCCTTGCCAATTGCATATCCATAATTTCGAAAAACAGGATCCTGAACAGGTGGTGTCACTTTCCATGAAATCACCAGGGAAAATTTTGCATGCTTCTGATTAGCAATTTGTTTAAGAACAAATATCAGGACTGAGGCACACAAGTGTTTGACGTTTCTGTCTGTTGCAAAGCTTGTTCCCTTCTCTACACAGCATCACACAAATATGCATATATTCCCTTCCCCTTGGCTGAAATTATCTAGTGGGAAAAAGAGCATAAATGTATGCAAGGATAGAGGCTTAAATATTCCCATTAAGATTAACAACTGTGGTAATTGACTTAACTGAGGGATTTTTTTTAATGCTTTGCAGGATTTCTCAGAAGTAGAGAAAATAAAAAAGCTAGCGCTGAGAGCTTGCAGCCATGCATTTCCTTTTGAAATAATATGTATATAACAAGAAAAACCCATAGCTAAGACTTTAAGGTGCTGATTTCTAGGGATTTAATAAGAATGTAATTTGTATAATTAGCCATTCATCAATGTCAGTTTCATTAAATGAATGCCAGAAACTATTACCTTCTCCAATATGACCTAACGGGATTGGAATATATTATGTAAAAAATAAACACTTACCAAGTTCTTTCGCCTTTCTCTTAGTCCCCAGTCTGTCATATAATCGACTTTGAAAGTCCTTCCTTCCTTCCTTCCTTCCTTCCTTCCTTCCTTCCTTCCTTCCTTCCTTCCTTCCTTCCTTCCTCCTTCTCCCTTGCTCCCTCATTTCCTTCCTTCCTTTTCTTCCTTCCTCCTTCTCCCTCGCTCCCTAATTCCCTTCCTTCCTTCCTCCCTCCTTCTCCCTTGCTCCCTCATTTCCTTCCTTCCTTTTCTTTTTTCCTTCTTCTCCCTCGCTCCATAATTTATTTCCTCCCTCTCTTCCTCCTCCCTCCCTCCCTCCCTCCCTTCCTTCCTTCCTTCCTTCCTTCCTTCCTTCTTTCCTTCCTTCCTTCCTTCCTTCCTTCCTTGTCAAGGGATTTTGGGGGAGGGAGTAATGCAGTTATGATTATCAACAACTTTGTTAAAATAGTGGGCTTAGTCCTATATCACTTTGTTTCCAAAGCTAAATAAGATGTTGAGGAACTTGCTGGGATGGTTGCTGCTAAGTCTTATCATTCCTGCTAAACATTGATTATATATTTCTATTTTTTACACACTGTGTGCTCTTAACCCCACTGGAACCAGTTGGGTGAAATATGTTATGTACATAAATAAATAAAATAAACAGATATAAAAAAACCCTGGGTGCCCATGTAATAGACAACAGCAACTGGATGGTACACAATCCAATCAATCAATCAGTCAGTCAGTCAATCAGTCAGTCATTCAGTCAATCAAGCTTTCTTATTCCTGCAATAACTTAGATAAATTAAGCACAAACTCTTCCTCTAACCCTTTGTAACTTATCCAATAAAAAGTTGTCTAATGAAGCCTCAAGGATCGTGATTCCATTAGTTGATACACTTTATCATAAGCTCCTCCCCAACCCTAATTTACATATTAAATCAAAGGATGGTAAAATTTGTGATACATCCCCAAATAAGAGAGAGAGAGTGGATAGTTATCAAAGGGCTTCTATTTTGTGCTTGCTAGACCTGTCACTTCAAGCTCTTTTAATTAACTTCAAGCAGTTGAAATCAATTAAAAACTGATGGCAAATTAAGGACATTCAATGTATTCAAACTCATCATAGGGACCCATCATGGACTAAGCAATTGGTATACGATCAACCAATTCATACATAGATGGTAACATATTCATTTTCTGGAACATGGAAATATGAAAAGTGCTATTGATCCATGTTTTAATTTACCGATAGCAGAATGTGGACTACTTCGGTTGGTGAGACAAAAGATTGTTTCTCGACAATATTCCTTTGAAGATTATCAAGTAACATGAAAGGTAAGATAATTGTTTGCAGAGAAATGCTTACTCGACAGTTCCTTCACTGTAATCCACTAGGGCAAAAAGATTGGAAGGCCAATTATATAGCCAAATGTAGAATAGATAAAACTATTAGAGATACTTCGAAATTATAAGATCTTTGCCTTAAGCAGGGCATCAAACAAGATGAATGCTAAGTCTTCTCCTAATTTTTACATTTAGTGACTCCATTATCTTATAAAGTGCCCAGTGTGCGAAAAACTAGCATACCAGAAAAAACAAAAGTTCTGCAGTGAACTCTTTATTCTCCAGGGTTTAAATATTATGAAGCCTCAACTATGAAAAGGAAGGTAGTTGTGAAATCAAGATCCATCCATTCCAGTGATGGGTTTCAATTTTTTTTCCTACTGGTTCAGTGGGTGTGGCTTGGTGGGTGTGGCTTGGTGGGCATGGCAAGAGAAGGATACTGTAAAATATCCATTCCTCCCCAATCCAGGGAAAGGATACTGTAAAATCTCCATTCCCACCCCACTCCAGGGGAAGATTACTGCAAAAATCCCCATTTCCTCCCAATCAGCTGGGACTTGGGAGGCAGAGAATAGATGGGGGCTGGGCCAGTTAGAATTTTAACTACCGGTTCTCCGAACTACTCAAAATTTCCGCTACTGGTTCTCCAAAACTGGTCAGAACCTGCTGAAACCCACCTCTGATCCATTCTTTATAAATTGTTTAGCCCAGCAATGAAGGAACTAGATTAGAAATTGTGAGTTCTAATTCTGCCTTAAGGCCAGTTGGATGACCTTGGCCAGTTATTCTCTCTAAACCAGGGGTCTCCAACCCTGACAACTTTACGACTTGTGGACTTCAACTCCCAGAATTCCTCAGGCAGCATGTGCTGGCTGAGGAATTCTGGGAGTTGAAGTCCACAAGTCGTAAAATTGCCAAGGTTGCAGACCCCTGCTGTAAACCCAACCAACCTCATAGGGGTTTGTTGTCAAAAAAATAAATAAGAGGAAGAAGAAGTATTAGGCATGTTTGCCACCTTGAGTTATTTATTAAAATAAAGGGAGAATATAAACAAACAAATAAGACACAAATATTTAGTTGTAACCAAGGTGCATTCAACTACATGTTCAATCTTATTTCAATCATTATGATAATTGGTCAAAAACGGCAATTTTAAAATGATCTATAACAGTGATGTTGAACCTTTTTGGCAGCGAGTGCCCCAAACCGAAATGTGCGGGCATGTGCATGCGCCAGAGCACCAGAAACGTGAAGACCAGCTGGCCAGGGCACATGTCCGTGCCGGCCAGCTGGGCTTCCAGTTTCTAGCATGCGCATGAGTGCTGGCCAGCTGGTCTTCGTGCACAACTGAGCACCGGAAACTCGAATATCAGCTGGCTGACGCATGCATGCTTGTTTTTTGGCCATTTTCAGGCTGTTTTCTGGGGCTCCGGTGGCCCCAAAGACCAGCTGGCCAGCACGCATGTGCATGCTGGAAACCAGAAGAGCAGCTGGCAGTGGCGCGCGTGCCCACAGAGCGGGTTCTGTGTGTCACCTCTGGCATGCACACCATAGGTTCACCATCACGGATCTATACAGTTGATTATCAGGTCACTGATGGGGATTAGGCAGGGGTGAAATCCAGCAGGTTCCGACAGGTTCTGGAGAACCGGTAGCGGAAATTTTGAGTTCGGAGAACCGGTAGCGGAAAATTTGAGTAGTTCGGAGAACCGGCAAATGCCACCTCTGGCTGGCCCCAGAGTTGGGTGGGGATGGAGATTTTGCAATATCCTTCCCCTGCCATGGCCACCAAGCCAAGCCCACCAAGCCAAGCCCACCAAGCCGTGTCATACCCACCAAGCCACGCTCATAGAACCGGTAGTAAAAAAAAATTGGATTTCACCACTGGGATTAGGATTTATTTATTTTTATTTCTTTATTTTGTCACAACAGTATATACAAGCATAAGCATGAAAGTAACTATATAATATATAAGCATATATATATAAGCATAAGCATGCAATAACTATATCAATTGGATATAATGAAAGAAAACAATAGGACAGGAACGGTAGGCACGTTTGTGCTCTTATCCACACCCCAACGAACATAAGAGCAGGCAACTACAAAACCCATAACCATCAAGAACAGGCAAAATGGACGATGGACATTTTCACTGTCATCCAACCAGCTCCCTACCTCGCTTAAATTATATTTTAAAGAGAAGTATTTGACTCTTTTAAAACATAGAAGCTACTCTCATCTTCAAAAGTAAGCAGCCTTACCTAGCAACCACTTTTTTTTATTTTATTATTATTATTTGCATTTATATCCCGCCATTCTCCGAAGACTCAGGGCGGCTTACACTATGTCAAGCAATAGTCTTCATTCATTTGTATATTATATACAAAGTCAACTTATTGCCCTCAACAATCTGGGTCCTCATTTTACCTACCTTATAAAGGATGGAAGGCTGAGTCAACCTTGGGCCTGGTGGGACTTGAACCTGCAGTAATTGCAAACAGCTGCTGTTAATAACAGACTGTCTTAGCAGTCTGAGCCACACAGACCCCACTTTGCAGGAATGCTCATCATAGACACTGAAAATACCACATGCGAATCAGGCAATTTGATTCTGGTTCCCATATTGAAATGGACTGGATAACACACCGGGTGATGGAACCTCTGTTCAGTTAGTATTGGGGGGGGGGCTGCAATTTTCTCACGGCTCTTAGGAGGCTCATATTCAAGGTAGGAGAAAAAGTGGCTTTGGGCAGGCACTTTCTTCTAGCATATTGTAGGCCTCTAATAGGAAACACAGTTTTTGCACTTAAAGAAGGTGGGAATGCATTGGAATTCAGAAGATAAGTAATTTTATTTATACTTTGCACGGGTTAAGGGGAAAAAAAATTAGAAGGAAAAGGAGGTACATGACTTTCTGAAGACAATCTTCGCAGGCTGGCCTGTGCTGCGAGGCTGATAAGGTTTTATTTTCGTCTTCTTTTTAAAAAAAAAATTATTTATTTTTGTACCTGAAGATAGATGTGCCCTAACAGCATTGTACTGTCAGCCTCGTAAATTAGGCGTGCGGGAAAGAGATCATTTCACACCCATCCACCCTGCTACCCTCAAGCATTCTTGTCAAACTTCTGCTGAACTACTGCAACAATCATATCTTACTCTGCCCACCCACCCAGCCACCCCCTCCCCATTCCCTCCTTGCTTTCCTTGAAAAAGCTTGCCAATAAATCCGCTGGTTTCCCATTTTGAACCTGAGCGTGTTTGCACACTATACATAAAAGGTATTGATTGCTAATATGCTGCTGACAGACATATGCGCCTCTGTGAAAATGTCTCAGGAGGGGAAAAAAAAATATTAATCAGTTTAAAAATACAGGTTGGTTGGATGGAGCCAAATGGAACTAGCAAAAGATACAGAGACATTCTCCTCCGCCATCCTCCCCAGGTGCTAAATATCAATATCATATTTTCAGAAGGAAAAAAAAAATGGTGATGGGGAATAACGGCCCTCAAAATGAAGCCAATGAACTCTTTCCTGTAACAGCAGAAGAAAAGGAAGAGGGGGAGGGAAATGATGGGTCTCTGTCCTCTAAAACATAAGGAAGCAGGAAAAGGCAGGAGACCCAGACCCTCTTTGCTGAAATTGAGGTGTAAACGTGGTGCGTTATCTCAGAGCAGCTGCCAGCTTCTCCACCTAGAACAGTGGTTCTCAACCTTTATAGTGCTGCGACCCCTTTAATACAATTCCCCACGATGTGGCGACCCCTTTAATACAATTCCCCATGATGTGGCGACCCCAACCATAAAATTATTTTCATTTTGAATTTATCGCGCCTGAAGCCGTATTGGCTAGCGATCTGAACTGCTTGCGATTGCCTTGAGGACGGAGGCATTAAAGCGGAGACTCCTCCCCTATTAAATTTATGGCGCCTGAAGCCAGATTAGGCTAGCGATTGGGAGTGATTGCAGCTGGCTTGAGTGGGAGACATCAGAGCAAAGATTTCTCTCTTTTTTAATTCATCGCACCTGAAGCCGAATTTGGCTAGCGATTTGAAGAGCCTGCAGCTGGCTTGTGGAGTCAACCATTGGAGCGCGATTCTTCGACTCGCAACTATACTTCCCATATTTCCGATGGTCTTAGGCGACCCCTGGCAAATCGTCATTCGAGCCCCAACGGGGTCCCGACCCACAGATTGAGAACCGCTGACCTAGAAGAAAAAGGGGGTGCTGCTAACTCAGCCCCTTCATCTCTGTAAAAAAGGAGATATGGGATCGGATTGGGAAGTGAGAAAGGATTTGTAAGTCAAGTGATAAACAGTTGGTTCACATTGCTTCCTGTTGAATCCCAAGGTCATGTTGACATGATTAATGAAATAATAACAAACAAAAGTATTTACATTCCTTCCATACCGTATCTAAGACGCACCGGAGTTGTTGTGCCTCACTTGCTCCCCCCGATGCAGCTGGGCCCCTCTTATCTCCTGCCAGACGCTGATAGTGCTGAAGAATGTCCTGGCATGCCTCCAGCCCCCAGGCCTGGCACCATGCCCGGACAGGCCAAACAAACAAACCTCCCTCTGATAGCATGTGCGCCTGAAGCCAGTCACGAGCTGGGATTACCAACAGCTGGAGACGAAACGATGCAATAGATAGATCCACGCTTCCGGAGAATGGAGAGGCGACGTCACCAAAAGGAAGGGAGGGGCAGGCCTGGATAAGTGCTGAGTCATGGAGCCACACCCCACACCCTATATAAAGGATCTGCTTTCTGGCATTCTCTGAGTCAGGCAAAGTCTAACTGGGATTGCTGAAGTCACTTCCTGGTCTCCTGCCTGCCTTGAGAACTTTGCTAGGACTTTGGCAGAGCTGCAGAGGCTTTGCAGCCACGCTTGATATGGACTTCCCCGACCCGGCCGTCAGAGGAGGAGTGGGACACGACAGGAGTATAAGATGCGCCTTAGTTTTTGGGGAGAAAAATAAGAAAAAAGCTGATTGGCAGGTGGATCAGCCTCCCAGAATACCCCCAGTCAGCTGTTCCCAGAGGTGAATTTTAGCAATAGGTTCCTTGGTTGTGAGCAATGTGCCTTGCTTTTTTTTTTTTTTGTTTCCTTCTTTTTCTGTCTCTGAAAGCCTCCGAAACGGAACTTCAGAAAAAAAGCCTCTGAAGCTCTGTTTGGGGGCTTCTTTTCTGAAGCTTCTTTTCTGATGCTTTTTTCAGCCTCTGAAACCTCCGTTTGAGAAGCTGGGCGGGGCTACATTCAGAGTATAAGATGCACCCAGATTTTCACTCTCTTTTTTTGGGGAAAAAGGTGCATCTTATACTCTGAAATATACGGTAGGTCCACGAGTTGGCCAGAAAGAGGAAATAGATGACCGATTAAGCTTTTCTTTAATGAACAGATTTTTTTTTACTCCACTGGCCGTTGCCAACTATAGGGGATACTACTCATCTCCATTTCAAAGCCATTGAGCCAGCACTGTCTGTGGCCAGCATGACATCATGGATTGCTGTTACCTTCCAACTGAGTGGTGCCTATTTATCTACTTGCATTTGCATGCTTTTGAACTGCTAGGTTGGCAGGAGCTGGGATGAGGACGGGAGCCACTTGGGTCTTAAACCTGGGCTGTTGGCTTTCCAGCTGACAAACCCAGTGTTTTAACCATTGAGCCATGGACAGTAGCATAAAAAGCTGTAGTTTGAACCATCCCTTCTAAACTCTAGGAAATGTGAAATTCTATTTGACCGGTTTAGTGCTGGAATACTGTAGATACATGAATAAAGCAGATACTTCATCAACAGGTTTTGTACGTCTTGAGAGGGTAAAAAAGATAAATTATTAAGAGTATTGTTTCCTCCCCCCCTTTGTGGCAAGGGGAGAAATTCACAGAACTGAACCAGGAAAGGAAGTATCTTGGGTAGGTCCAATTTTTTTTGATCAAACATCTTGTACATTAAGCTCTTGTAACCTTGGCAATGGAAATCCGCAGGAGACAGACATGGAAAAGTGATAATCAGTACTAGAAGTGTCTTTAATATACTTGTTTGTTAACAAAATATTTGAATATCCTGCCTAAAGTATTTTTCTCATCAGAACTTCATAAGGTTCCTTCAGAATTCCTAAGATACTTCCTCTAAGAATCCCTTCCAAGTTTACTCCAATTTTCCTTTAGGTTAGAGGCAGTGATATTCTCTGAACAAAGCTGAAGAAATGTGAGCCAATGGGAAAAAGATAATTTAGACAGTACTTTAGTTGAAATATTATTGGCAATTCTCCATGAAACATTGGAATCCATGACAATCTCTCAGTTGCTTGCCCAATAATTAACTTTCCAGTTCTTGAATTTGACAGCAATTGATCTGACCTACAGTGGAAGAAGGGAAGGCTGTGAAAATATTTAATAACTGTGATCACTATAATAACATTTTCAGAATTTAAAAAAAAAAAAGATTTATTTCAAATGTTTGGAAAATAAGGCAAACCAATAAACCAACCAACTCCTATTTTCTTTGGATGTTATTAAATAGAAAAACTCAGGCTCATGTCACTGTTTTCAGAACATCTCTTTTGGCATTTCTGATTTACTGAGGTGTGTGCCATGCAGTGGTGGTATTTAGCTGGTTTAGCTACCGGTTCAGGGGAACCGGTAGTGGCAACTATGCTGTCCTCTTTAGCCACATTTTCTAAGCCGCGCAAATGCATACAAGCTGTGCGCGAGAGCATAGGCCACATACATGCGTGGGAGGTGCGCATGTGAGCTCACATTTTCGGTGCGCAGCAAACCTATAGTGACCAGATGTCCCGCTTTTGGCGGGACAGTCCCACTTTTTAATAATTTGTCCCGCGTCCCGCGGCAATTCCAAAAAGTCTCGATTTTTTTTTGTTTCACTCCCATTCTGAAAATGGGAGGTGGCAATGCAAGAGGAGGAGGCGGAGAAGGGGGAGTGGCGGAGAAGGGGGCGCAAGAGGGAGGAGAGACGCCGCTTGACTTCACCCGAGAGGAAGAGAAGAGCGGAGAGGAGAGCCGAGAGGAGAGCTGAGCCTGCCTGGAAGAGCCGAGAAGCAGCAGCCACTCCTCCTCCTTCAGGCAGGTGGCAAGACTCAGCGTGCATGCAGAGCCCCCCCCCCCCCCCCCCCGTCAATGGTGTCCCGCTTTGCCATTGCTGAAATCTGGTCACTTTAAGCAAACCGGTGGTAAAATTATGTGAAACTCACCTCTGCTGCCATGCCCTCAATAACATCATCATTTGCTATTGCTCCGTCAACACCTGACATTTCATTATGAGCTGCTTTAGCAGGGTTCCTTCTAGTTAAGTTAAACTATGAATTAGCGTAACAGTATTTCTAGCAGATTGTCATTACCTCCTATTCTCCCCCCCCCCCGGCTACTCACCTGAGCTTCCTGGGTGGGGGGGGGGAAACAAGGGATTGACAGATGAGCACCAAAGGCATAATCTAATAGTCAGATTTCATAAAGATGCACTAGAAACACCTCACCCCAGTGGTAGTGAAATGAATTGAGAGAGGAGGATGTTTGTTGCTAAGCGCAAATAATAAGCAGCTCTTTAGGAAGATGGTGACAGACTGACTAAAAGAAGATTAGCAGGTTTACCCTACAAGTCCCAACCCAAGAAGCATCTGTTTTTGAACTGGGATGAGCAAGCCTTTTCAGACAAAGGCCCTGCTCGCCTGTGAGTACAAGTAGGCCTCAACTTAGGATCACAACTGAGCCCAAAATTTGATGTTGCTAAGCGAGACATTGGCTAAGTGAGCTTCGCTCCATTTTACAACCTTTCTTGACACAGAAAAGTGAATCATTACAGTATGCAAATTCAAACATGAATTGCATTACAAAGCAAATTCGAAACATGGAATGATCGCCTCAACCATTTCAGACCCCACCTCAACGTCAAGAAAACTGAGTAGTTAAGAGACTGTCACCACCCCTGGAATGCTTCAAATCAATGGAGAAAACCTAAAGAAGATGGATATTTTTCAGTATCCAAGATCCCACCTCCAAGGCAATGGTGACATCGATGGCGAGATGCGAGCGAGGGTGAATGCAGCCTGGAAGCGTTGGCAAGAACTCACTGGTGTGTTATGTGGCAGACGAATGCCAACCCATCTTAAATCTAAGATTTACAAGACAACCATCCGCCCTGTTGCACTGTATGACACTGAATGCTGGACAGCAACAACAGGGACCGTGTCGTGTCCCACTCCTCCGCTGACGGCCGGGTCGGGGAAGTCCGTATCAAGCGTGCCTCTGCAGCTCTGCCAAAGTCCTAGCAAAGTTCTCAAGGCAGGCAGGAGACCAGGAAGTGACTTCAGCAATCCAAGGTAGACTTTGCCTGACTCAGAGAATGCCAGAAAGCAGATCCTTTATATAGGCCATGAGGTGTGGCTCCATGACTCAGCACTTATCCAGGCCTGCCCCTCCCTTCCTTCTGTTGACGCCCCCTATCAATTCTCCTGAAGCGAGGATCTCTCCAGGCTCCAGCTGTTGGTAATTGACATTCCTCAGGCTCACAGGCTATGGGGGAGGGGGAGGGGTCTAGTTGCTCCGTTTGCCTGGGCATGGAGCCAGGGCTGGGGGCTGGAGGCACTTCAGGCCCTTCGTCTTGTTCGGCCTGTCTGGGCATGGTGCCAGGGCTGGGGCCTGGAGGCATGCCAGGACATTCCTCAGCGTTCGGAAGGAGATAAGAGGGGCCCGGCTGCGGGGAAAGCGAGCGAGACACAACAGACCGAAAGCTATCTCCATGCCATGGAAATGTGAATGCTCCATTGGATATCGGGCATCTCCCTTCTTGACCACATCACAAATGACACCATTCAACAACATTTTGGTGTGGCACCAATTATAGAGAAGATGAAAGAAGGGCGGTTCCACTGGTATGGACAAGTCCAGAGAGCAGCACCTTCCACCATGGCCAAGCTTAGAAGTCAATACCTGGTGACCTCGTGGGCGTCCAAAACAGAGATGGCAAGACACCATCAACAAAGATATACGGATCTGTGCCCCGAAGATGCAGATGATCATGCAAAGTGGTACTCAATGATCCAAAAAGCAGACCCTGCACCTGCGGGAATACGTTAGGAAGAAGAAGATAAGCGGATCCCTACAGTGTTAAATAGTAACATAGTTATTAAGTGAATTTGGTTTCTTCATTGACTTTGCTTGTCAGAAGGTTGCAAAAGGCACTGCAACCGTCATAAGTATGAGTCAGTTGCCAAGCATCTGAATTTTGATTGTGAGGATGCTGCAACGGTCATAAGTGTGACTAATGTTCATAAACCGCTGTTCTCAGTGCCATTGTAACTTTGAATGGTCACTAAATGAACTGATGTAAATTGAGGATTACCTGTATTCAGAGCTCTTGAGGGACGTCCAGAAGGACTTTACTAAGAAAACTGACCGAAGAAATATGTGGCGCCCGGATAAAGAAATGTTGTCGTTGTATCACAATGACATAAAATTAATAAGGTATTTCTACTGAGACTACCACTTCTAATGCGTTTCATGATGTTTCTCATCTGTCCCATTAATCTGGTTCTGCAACCCAACAAGAAAGACACAGACTTCAGAGGATAATTAGAACTGCAGAAAAAACAATGGCTACCAACCTGCCTTCCATTGAGGACCTGTATACTGCACGAATCAAGAAGAGGGCCGTGAAAATATCTACAGATCCCTCGCATCCAGGACATAAACTGTTTCAACTCCTACCCTCAAAACGACGCTATAGAGCACTGCACACCAGAACAACTAGACACAAGAACAGTTTTTCCCCGAGGGCCATCACTCCGCTAAACAAATAATTCCCTCAACACTGTCAGACTATTTACTGAATCTGCACTACTATTAATCTTCTCATCGTTCCCATCACCAATCTCTTTCCACTTATGACTGTATGACTGTAACTTTGTTGCTGGCAATCCTTATGATTTATATTGATATATTGACCATCATTTGTGTTGTAAATGTTGTACCTTGATGAAGGTACCTTTTCTTTTATGCACACTGAGAGCATATGCACCAAGACAAATTCCTTGTGTGTCCAATCACACTTGGCCACTAAAAAAAATTCTATTCTGTTCTAAAGATGATAATCTGGCAGCATTTTGGTGGAGAACGGAAGGGACGCTTCACTGCGCAAAAGGAACACAGCCATTAACTCTTGACTTAAAGCAAGAACGGCTAATTTTGGACTTCTTTCCTTCTGTGATTGAAGAACCAGAAGTATATTTGCTGCACAATCCACCTTCTTTATGGTTGGGTGAACTTTAATCATATGGCTGATGATATCTTCCATAAAGAACCCCATCGCTGTAATGTGCATGTGCTTGGGCATGCCTTGGCCATTATGCAAAGAGATTTGTTTTTATGATTACTGATATAGTTCCACACATTTTCTCGCCATCACACCGACATAGGCCCTGACCTTGGATTCACAAGAATGTATGAAACCTGAAACATTTTAAACATGGGAAGGAAGAAAAGAGAATTAAAGGCATTCAGGTCCAGATTGATTCAGCTACATAATGACTGCAGTTCAGACCACAAGCTGTGATGATAAGCTTCACCTATGACACTACATTTATAATATAGCACTCCAACTGCACCGGCAAAATAAGATATCTGTATTGAGAAAGCTATGACATTATAAATACACTGATCACTGGTTTCTATAGAACCAGAAGCTAGAACTAGCTGTCAGCTTGCAAGAGCTGCAAGGTAATCCAGACCAGAATAGCAATAGCACTGAAACTTATATAATGCTTCACAGTGCTTCACAGCTCTCTCTAAGCGATTTACAGAGTCAGCCTCTTGCCTCTTCCTTCCCTTCCCTCCCTCCTTCCCTTCCCTCCTCCCTCCCTTCCTCTCTCCCTCCCTCCATTCCTTCCTTCTCCTTTCCTTTACTTTCCTCCTCTTATCGTTCCATCTCCTTCCTTCCTTCCTTCCTTCCTTCCTTCCTCCCTCCTTCCCTTCCTCCCTCCTTCCCTTCCCTCCATTCCTTCCTTCTCCTTTCCTTTACTTTCCTCCTCTTATCGTTCCATCTCCTTCCTTCCTTCCTTCCTTCCTTCCTTCCTTCCTTCCTTCCTTCTTTCTTTCCTTCCCCCTTAGACTTATATCCCACTTCACAGTACTTTACAGCCCTCTCTAAGCGGTTTACAGAGTCAGCCTCTTGCCCCCAACAATCTGGGTCCTCATTTTATGGACCTCGGAAGATTGGAAGGCTGAGTCAACCTTGAGCCTAGTGAGAATCGAACTGCTGGCAGTCAGCAGAATTAGTCTGCAATACTGCATTCTAACCACTGCACCACCATGGCTCTCCAGAAACATCTCTAGAAGTACTAGCTATCTTTATTATAAGATTGTGATAACAAAATCTTGCAAGTACATGTCTCTCTTCCCCCCGCCATCCCACCCTTATAATCCAAAACTAGGAGGGATCTCTTCTGGGATTTTTGCCATGCCCCTATTCCTTCTGTGGGCAAAGTTGTCCCTTATCTGTACATTGTCTAGACTGCGGCTCTTCCTCCTGTCTCCAAGGTCATTATTACATGCCATTACAATATAGCAAATTGTATGATATAAAGTTCTGCTGTATATTTGACTTTCTTATTACAGATAGGCAAATCGTAAATGTAGATTCATGGCGGAATGCAATCTCAGTGTAATGTTTTATCAACAAAAGAACAGAATAGGGATTTGGCATGTACGCTAGTGATTAAAACAATGGGAGGGGAAGAAGTGCCGTAGGATTACACAACAGGACAGCACAGTCACATAGAGCAGCTATGTACCTTCAAATGCCTGCAAATATTATACTGATCACATTTTTAGATATTTTATCCTATCTGTATTACTTTATAAGTAACTCAAGGTGGTGAACTTACACAATACTCCTTCCACCTCCTATTTTCCCCACAACAACAACAACCCTGTGAGGTGGGTTAGATGGAGAGTGGGACTAGCCCAAAGTCACCCAGCCACTTTTCATGCTTAAGGTAGGACTAGAACTCAGAGTTTCCTGGTCATTGTCTCAAAGTCACCCAACTAGCTTTCCTAAAGCAGGACTAGAACTCACAATCTCCTGGTTTCTAGGCAGGCACTTTACACATGTCTCAGAGTCAATGGCATGTTTATGTGCTATATTTCCAAGTGTTTAGTGGATGGCTAGGTTTGCCTTTTATTTATTTATTTATTTTAAATGGCCAGTCCAACTTATCTGATAGAAGAATTTAAGTCTGAGTTTAGCAGCCTCTTGATTTTAAGCTCTTAAAAGCAAGAGATCCACAGACCTGCATCTAGCACCTTCTGGTGGCTATAGAAAATCACTTTTCAGCCATGTTTACCTCTTCAAAATATATGTGATGAAATATTTAAAAGCCTTACCATCTCCAGCGTACACTGGGAAAGCCCAGAGCACGTAAACAATTGCTGATAAACAGAATGTCAGGAGTGATAAAACTATACAAGCACTGAATTGCCTGCAGTGGAAAGAGAGGTCACCTTTGTCCTCTATAAGTAGATTGTACGTACACTGTAGGTTTCTCTACTTGATCATATTCATACATGACACTTCCTGGATTATTCATTCCTTTTCCATGCCAGGATTCTGCTCCTGGCACATACCTTATTCTTTTTTTTAAAGCAATTTGCTAATCTCTTATTTGATCTGTCCAGCTATACGTTCCATATAATTTTCCGCACTTGCCTGCCACAAAATATGAATTGGGTGTTCTACGTTGACCATTAACGGACCAATTAGTTGAAGCAAATGGATTGGCAGACTTCCAAAAATTATAAGATAAAGGTAACATTTATTGCCATTTGTTCCTGTGGGCCCTCTGGCACACATTAAAAACGAAATCCTATTGCCTGTTCTCAGAAGTGTATACACACATAACACCAGTGGTAGGATTCAAATAATTTAACAACTGGTTCTCTGCCCTCATGACCGGCTGGGTGGGTGTGGCCATGGTGGGCGTGGCCAGCACAGCACTAGGCCTCTCACACTCCCCCAGGAGTAAAAATGGACCACGGGGGTGGGGTCCATACCGCACCCCGCTGTGCTCTGTTTTGGGCCTAGTAGGCCTGCCTGCAGCCTCCTGGGAGCAAAAATGGGCCGCAGGGCGGGTGCCACACAACCCCACACCCCGTTTTGGGCCCAGTAGGCCTCCCTGCAGCCTCCTGGGAGCAAGAATGGGCCGCAGGGGGGGCACGCCGCACTCCCTACACCCCATTTTGGGCCTAGTAGGCCTCCTGCATTTACCTGGGAGCCAAAATGGGATGCCGGGAGGCCCTGGAAGTGGTGGGAAGAGGAGGGGAGGGTCCAGCCAGCAATTTAACAACCGGTTCTCCCGAACCGGACTGAACCACTGAATCCCACCACTGCATAACACACATATAGATACATGTATATGTATATAGCTGTATTGTAATGTATAAATAGATATAAATATTAATCATTGTCCATCTTGAATAGATAGCGGAAAGCGGAAACTTGAGAGTTCACAAGGTTGATACTGTATGGAACAAAACTGTGGCTGAATCTGGATGTTCTGCTTTGGATATCACGGAGCCTCCTTCCAAAAGATAACAAAGAAAATAGTTTGTGAAGAGGATGTGTAGCATCCCAGACAATCCTGCGGACCCTGCTCAAGCAACTCTTATTTGGAGAAAAGAAGGGAAATAAAATGTATTAAAGGGGGCTTCCATTCAGAAATCTGTATCCAACCTTATTGGGAGTTTGATTGAAAACCTGGACTTAAGATAGGATAACAAAGTTAGAAGGAAAAACAGGAGTTTATTAGAGAGACTATCATCACTATCTTTTAACAACCCCATAATCCCTTGCGGGGTGGAGTCTGGGCAACTGAATAGAGATAGCAGAGTGTTTTATGGCCAGATGCCCTTCCTGTCACCAATGGGGAGTTTTGTTCAGCAGATATAGTCTCATTGTGCCCAGAGAGAGAAATATCTGCCTCTACCTAGGATCGAACTCATGGCCTCCTGATTGTGAGACGAGAGCTCCATCTCTAGGCCACCGCAACACTCCTTTACTAGAGAGACTATCCTGGCAGGATAAATAGACTTTAGCCTGCTAACCTGTCTGCATGCGGGCATGGCTGTCTTGTAGCACACTCCCAGGAAGCAATTGAGGAAATGAATTGGTTTCTAAAACTTGGAACCATGGGATCATCTTCTCTTCCCTGGTCAAGGTTGATGACAAAGAGAAGCATTATCTTGTGGGCAATTATAAAGCTACGGAAAGTGCTGCTGATATGACAAAAGATGAGATCAGAAATCTGAGGGCAGAGAGCTGATGGTCCTCCTGATAATGAGGTCCTGAGCATATTGTGAGTAGGCAACCCAACATGACCTTACTCCACTGGCAATCCAGATCAAGATCCCTGTGAGAATAAGGTGTAATTCTTTGCTTTCTCTCTCTCTGAGAAAGAGGAAGTGCCCCCTTTGGTATCGGTTATATTCTCACAAAAGAAAAAGCTTCCGCTATTACATATGGGTATTTCTTTTCCACTTCACACATCAAGTTGAAGACCTCAAGCTCAAAAACCTACTGATTGTTCCTGGGATGAAGATAGGGATGAGTCCAGAGGTGATATTCAACCGGTTCGGGTGAACTGGTAGCGCCGACGATCAGTCGGCCCCGTCCACCCACCCTCACTCTATTCTGTCCTTTATTTCCTGCTTTGAAGCTCATCTCAATCGCATGGCGCAACTCATTCGCCCCCCTCACTGTTCTACTTACCTTTGCTGACTTGGAAGGTAAGCAGCTGAGCTTCTAAATGCTCCATTTTCAGCGAAGCACACGAAGTGCACATGCGTGTGCGAAGCACACACTCACCGAACCGGTTATTAAATCGGCAACATTCCACCATTGGATGAGTCCCTAGCAAGATCTCAACCGAGATTAGAGTCTCAAGTTGCTACTGACTTCGCTATTTGTACTTTTTCAGGATTTAAACGAAAACAGGATAGATGTATTTTATGAGCGTATCTTTCTGGGCATGCTTAGTTGGCATTACTCTTTTGATCTATAAAGTTTTTGTTGTTGTTGTTGTTGTTTTGCCCCCCCCCCCCCAAGAGTACAGCAATTTTTTATTAAGGAAAGTGTACCACGGGTATCAGATTTTGCATGGAAACACATCCATTCCTAAATGCTGGGGGGGGGAAAAAGAGAGAAACATCTGTTTGATTTGGTCAAATCCACTTTCTTCCCTAACCTGAGTTTTGCTACCCTGGGGAGAGGGGGGAATAAAACAACCAACCCTGAACAATTAGGTGTATTTAATATTTTAATTCCCTTCCTATTAGATTGTGTCCAGTCCTGCTTATAAGGAGAGTAGAAGGACAAATAGAATAATGAGCTATCAATGAAATCCAATTGCTGCACTCAAGGTGCAGTACTTTCTTTGGAAGGGAAGCAAAAGAGAGGACATTTGCAGAAGAAAGTCAAGTCGGCACCCAGGCGTAGCTGAGCATCTCAATGACACAGCTGAGATCAACACTTAGCGTGCAAACCTTTAAACGGAGTGCAGATGGCGGGGAGAAAGGTAATCTTCTGGAAAAGCCTCTAATTGTCTGCCCACACTAATAATTTCAGAGAAGGCTCCCCTCTCCCCCTTCTGCCTATAATTAGACCATTCCATCTGTCTATCAGAAGGTTTTTATTTATTTTTTTACTGCTCCTTATGGCTGCTGAAGGATGATCCTCACAGAAAGAAGGTGTTTATCTTCTTTCTTTTCCTGAAGATTTAAAGATCCTGATGACACATATCCCAAAGAAAAAGGCATTCAGGGGAATGAAATGCGACTGCTAGGCCTGCTAAGGCTCTCTAAGAAAAATAATAATATATGTCATTCTATTGTTCTATTGGCATCCTTCAGTCTCAAAAGACTATGGTATCGTGTTCTGGAAACAGCATCTAGTGTGGCTAAAAAGGCCAATTTGAGAGTGGCAATCCCTTCCACACTGAGGGAAGATACATTCTGTCTCCTGCCCAGCCCCCAGATTTTGCTGGTTCTGGGACTGCCTCTTTGCCTCAGCCTGCCGAACAAATGTCTCTTCGAATTGGAGAAGGCCATGCTGCATCTTTAGCTTCCAAGCTGAACGATCGGAGGTCAAGGCTTCCCAGTTGTTAATGTCCATTCCCAGGGCTTTTAGGTCCCTCTTGCAGATATCCTTATATCGCAGCTGTCGTCTCCCTCTGAGGCGCTTTCCCTTCACAAATTCTCCATACAGGAGATCTTTCGGAATCCGACCATCAGCCATTCTCACGACATGCCCAAGCCAGCGTAGACGTCGCTGTTTCTGTAGTATATACATGCTAGAAATTCCAGCTCGTTCCAAGACACGTCATAAGCTCTATGAATTCTATTATTGTGTCAAAACAGGAGATGGGTGTCGTGTCCCACTCCTCCACTGACGGCTGGGTCAGGGAAATCCGAATCAGGCGTGCCTCTGCAGCTCTGCCAAAGTCCTAGCAAAGTTCTCAAGGCAGGCAGGAGACCAGGAAGTGACTTCAGCAATCCAAGTTAGACTTTGCCTGACTCAGAGAATGCCAGGAAGCAGATCCTTTATATAGGCCATGGGGTGTGGCTCCATGACTCAGCACTTATCCAGGCCTGCCCCTTCCTTCCTTCTGTTGCCACTGCCTATCAATTCTCCTGAAGCGAGTGTCACTCCAGTCTGCAGCTGTTGGTAATTGACCTTCCTCAGGCTCACATGCTGTGGGGGAGGGGGAGGGGTCTAGTTGCTCCATTTGCCTGGGCATGGAGCCAGGGCTGGGGGCTGGAGGCGCTTCTTCTTCCTCAGCCTGTCTGGGCATGGAGCCAGGGCTGGGGCCGGGAGGCATGCTAGGACATTCCTCAGCATTCGGAAGCAGATAAGAAGGCCCCGGCTGTGGGGAAAGCGGACGAGGCACAACAATGGGGGAAGAAGAGGACAACAACAAAGATGGCAACAAGAAGAAGAGGATGTTTTATTTGTCCTCTTTTCTCTTCTTCCATCAGAAGGGTTACTTCAGTGGTGGGATTCAGCTGGTTCTGTCTGATTTGGGCAAACCAGTAGTGGTGACTGTGGGAGATTTTGCCCACCCACCCGGGGCAAAAAGCACAGAGCATGTGCGGAAGGCTGTGCACATGTGCGCACGCTCACATTTGCGAACCGGTAGGGAAGGTAAGTGAATCCCACCTCTGGGTTACTTGGTTTGTAGTAAAGGCTTTGATCTCAGTGCATCAGCAAGAGAAGGCAAAGCAAGGCCCAGCAATGGCTCACATGGAAGTTAGCGGTGGGGGGAGGAAACCCAGAAGATTTTACTTTATTAGTCATCACTGATTATAAGGGGCCGTGCTCAGCTCTGTTTCAAGTCCAAAGATCTTTCCATGTGACCAGCGTGATGTCATGGCAGACTCTTACCTTCCCATTGAAGGGGTACCTATTTATCTATTTGCATTTGCATGCTTTCGAACTGCTATTAGTGCCGCTTTACAAAACCCTAGTAAGACCACACCTGGAATACTGCAACCAATTTTGGTCACCATACTACGAAAAAGATGTTGAGACTTTGGAAAAGGTTCAGAGAAGACCAACTCAGATGATCAAAGGCCTGGAGACTAAACCATATGAAGAATGGCTTCAGGTTTTGGGTTTGGCTAGTCTAAAGAAAATAAGAATTAGGGGTGACATCATAGCAGTATTTTTGTTTTTGAGAGGCCGCCACAAAGAAGAAAGGGTCAACTTATTCTCCACAGCACCGGAGAGCAGGACAAGAAACAACGGATGGAAACTAATCAAAGAGAGAAGCAATGTGGAATTAAGGAGAAACTTGCTAACAGTGAGGACAATTAACCAGTGGAACAGCTTGCATTCAGAAATCGTGGATGCTCTATCATTGGAAGTTTTTAAGAGAAGACTGGACACTCACTTGTTTGAGACTGAATAAGTTCTCCTGCTTGAGCAGGGGGATGGACTAGAAGACCTCCAAAGTTCTATTCTATTCTATTCTATTCTATTCTATTCTATTCTATTCTATTCTATTCTATTCTATTCTATTCTATTCTATTCTATTCTATTCTATTGGTAGGAGTTGAGGCAAGGAAGGGAGCTCACCCCATCATTAGTGCTTAGGTCTCGAACCCAGGCTGTCAGCTTTCCAGCCAACAAGCCCAGAATCTGAACTGTGAGCCCTTGCACCGCCCTTCGTGGAAATAAAGACAGCGAAATCAGCACCAGCCTTACCAAAATATGCAAGTGATTCAAGAGTAATTTCCCTCTCTCCAAGATAAAACAAATTGCACTATTTATCCCCCTTCGTTTTTTCCTGAGAACTAAGAAACTTCCAATCAGACGGAAAGGGAGACGTTGACTTGATTTTGATGACAAATTTGCCTCAGTTTTAATAAAACACTCAAGAAACACCTGGCATGATCTTCTGGAGAGCTTATTCCCATTTTTCCAGGTGGGCAAGCTGATAGGCTTTCATTTGTTGAACTTCTCCTTGCTATTCCGCTACGTCTTCTCCAGAGTGAGTGTAAATTCACGCAAACTACCTTAGAGAAAAATCCAATATATTAATACAACGAACAATAAATATTACGTGGTGTGCCGAGGGGGGATTCTAACAGGTTCTACAAGTCAAATCAAAAAGAAAACTTATTGCATAAATATTTGGGGAAGGGACATAACTCAGCAGTATAGTTCAGCTCCGAGATAAATCCTTGAGATTTCCCAGCAGAGTTGAGAAAATACTTTCTCTGCCGCTCTGAAATAATGTTTGCCAATCACTGAGCAATATTCTAACTATGATGAGCCAATAACTTGGTTCAAGATAAAAGTAATCCTCAACTTATGACCACAATTGGGACTGAACTTCTATTGGTAAGTAAAGTGGCCATTAAGTGAGCCACACCCAGTTTTGCAACTTTTTGGCACAGTTGTTAACTGAAATGGGCAATTATTATGGGAATCCAGCAACCCCCGTTAGTTTTGTTTGTCAGAAGCTGGCTGAGAAATTTGCAAATGGCGTTCATGTGACCCCGGGATGCTGGGACCCTTGTAAATACATGCTGGTTGTACAATACCTGAATTTTGATCACATGACAGTAGAGATACTGCAGTGCAGTGCTGAAATCTAAATTTCTTTCCTACCGGTTATGTGGCCGTGGCTTGGTGGGTGTGGCTTGGTGGGGGGGGTCATGTGACTGGGTGGGTGTGGCTATGTGACTGGGGGATCAAAAGACAGAAACTCACTAACAATGTCCTGCTGGAGCAGGGATGGACTAGATGACCTCCAGGTCCCTTCCAGCCCTGGATTATCCTGTGAAGCTGCATCTAGTGCCAGGTTTGTAGTCCTTCCTTCCTCTCTCTCTCTCTGTGTCTCTCTCTCTCTCTCTCTTTCTTTCTCTCTCTCCCTCCCTCCCTCCCTCCCTCTCTCTCTCCCTCTCTCTCTCTCTCTCTCTCTCAAATGAACCCCCCATCCCCCCATTTTTTTGCCTAGCAGGCTTCAGCTTTTTTTACCCTTTAAAAAATGCTTTTAAAAGAAAAAAAAAAGGCTCATGATCGTGTGGCTGGGAATGGGGGGAGCAGGGATTTTTGCTACCAGTTCTCCAAACCACCCATTGCCATCGCTACCGGATCGGCAGATCTGGTTCAAACTGGGAGCATTTCACCCCTGCTGCAGAGGTCATAAACTATAAAACCTATAGTTCCAACAACAAACAAAAAATATGCAAGGAAACGGTCAACCAAGATTGGCTGAACAATGATATAAAAGCTTCTCACAGTTTTCTTCTCATCTACATTCTCCAGTTCCATCCAGTTTCCATCCAGATTCTCATCACAGTTTTTTTCTGATCTAGGTCAGTGCTGGTGAACCGAGTGCTGAAACGGGAGCGTGTACACACACATGAGCCGGAAACCGGAAGAGCAGCCACCCGGGGCGCATGCACATGCCGGGAAGATGATCTTCCATTTTCCGGTGCGCGCAAACGCAATATAGGCTCCCTAATATAATTTAACAAGTCCTTTGGATAAGTAACCATGAAAACGATATCATCAATACACAAGTTTAGTTTCTGATCCTGACTTGCCAGTTAAAATCCTGATTTTATCCCCGATTTTTATTTCTTTCGTGTGCATGCGCACCGGCCACCTGCGTTCAGCAGAAACCGCACAATCATCTTCCCGGCATGCGCATCAGGCGGCTGCTCTTCCAGTTTCCAGCGCTCCCGCGTGCATGAAGACAAACTGCTCGTGTGACGGAGCCCGAAAAAGCAACAGGCGATGGCTTGGGTGCCCAGAGAGATGGCTCTGCTTGCCATTTTCGGCATGCATGTCATAGGTTTGGCATCATGGTTCTAGGTCAATTGCATTTTCCTCACTGTATTCCGTAATTGACAGATGGTCCTCAAAACTTGGAAAATGGATTGTATCAATATAAATATATATTTACATAAATATGATTTGTCTAGGAACTGGATGGAACTTAGGGGCTCCGTATGCTCTGTGTCATAAAAGTACTGTATTTTTCGGAGTATAAGACGCACCGGAGTATAAGACGCACCTTAATTTTTGGAGAGGAAAATAAGAAAAAAGCTGATTGGCAGGTGGATCAGCCTCCCGGAATACGCCCAATAAGCTTTTCCCAGAAGTGAATTTTAGCAACAGGTTCCTTGGTTGTGAGCTCTGTGCCTTGCTTTTTTTCGCTTTTTTTTTTCTGCCTCTGAAACACTGTTTCAGAAAAAACTTTTTTCTGCCTCTGAAAGCCTCCAAAACAGAACTTCAGAAAAAAAAGCCTCTGAAACTCTGTTTGGGAGCTTCTTTTCTGAAGCTCTGTTTGGAGGCTTTTTTCTGAAGCTTCTTTCAGCCTCTGAAACCTCCGTTTGAGAAGCTGGGTGGGGCTACATTTGGAGTATAAGACGCACCCAAATTTTCACCCTCTTTTTTTGGGGAAAAAGGTGCATCTTATACTCCGAAATATACGGGTAAGAGAGATATAAATAAAACTAAACAAAAATAGGAGAGAAAGCTAAACAGAGAGACTTTGCAATGGACCGCATGATCGCACATGTTTCTTTTAAGACTCTGCTGAAAAGGCAGTATCCAATTAAAAAAAAAATTTTTTTTTGATCAAATCTGTCCTGATAATCCAGCAAAACGACCACTTAGCCTTAAAGAGCCTTTTGAAAAAAATGTCAGCTTCCCTTTGGATTAACAATTAGGGGGAGAAAGAATATGGTAACGAGCATTAAAAAAGAAAAAAAGAAAAAAAAAACACTGTCTGAGCAAGATAGCTCTAAGTATTTTCAATCATTCCTTAACATCAAAACCCATTTTTCAATATCATGACTCTTCTGACAATAATTGAATTACATGGTTTGGCTTTTTTTCCCTCCCATCCATTCATGGACCTTTTCTCGATGAGTTAATGTCAAAAGCAATCAGCCATCTAATCTGCCTGGAAACCCAAACATCAAGATGGCATGTGCAAAGAGAGTGGCTTCCTCAAAATCTCTTAATAATTAGAGATTGCGCTTTGATTTTGCTCCATTACAGGCAGTCCTCGACTTAGAACGATTCGTTTAGTGACCGTTTGAAGTTGCAATGGCACTGGGGGACAAAAAGTGACTTATGACCGGCTTTCACACTTACGACTGTTGCAGCATCCCCGTAGACACGTGATCAAAATTCAGATGCTTGGAAACTATGCTGGTCGCAATGTCCCAGGGTCATGTGATCACCTTTTGTAACCTTCTGTCAAGCAAATGTTTGAATCTCACCAGGCTCAAGGTTGACAGACTTCCATCATTCTGAGGTGGACAAAAGATTGTTGGGGATAAGAGGCTGACTCTGTAAACCGCTTAGAGAGGGCTGTAAAGCACTGTGAAGTGGCATATAAATTTAAGTGTTATTGCTCTTTTCGCCTTCCTTCCTTCCTTCCTTCCTTCCTTCCTTCCTTCCTTCCTTCCTTCCTTCCTTCCTTCCTTCCTTCCTTCCATCCATCCATCCATCCATCCATCCATCCATCCATTGTACACAGTGGTTAGAATGCAGTATTGCAAGCTAACTCTGCTGGCTGCCAGCAGTTCAATTCCAATCGGCTCAACGTTGACTCAGTTTTCCATCCTTCCGAGGTGGGTAAAATGAGGATCCAGATTGTTGGGGGCAAGAGGCTGACTCTGTAAACCACTTAGAGAGGGCTGTAAAGCACTGTGAAGTGGCATATAAATTTAAGTGTTATTGCTCTTTTCCCCTTCCTTCCTTCCTTCCTTCCTTCCTTCCTTCCTTCCATCCATCCATCCATCCATCCATCCATCCATCCATCCATCCATCCATCCATCCATCCATCCATTGTACACAGTGGTTAGAATGCAGTATTGCAAGCTAACTCTGCTGGCTGCCAGCAGTTCAATTCCGATCGGCTCAAGGTTGACTCAGCCTTCCATCCTTCAGAAGTGGGCAAAATGGGACCCCAGATTGTTGGGGGCAAGAGGCTGACTCTGTAAACCGCTTAGAGAGGGCTGTAAAGCACTGTGAAGTGGCATATAAATTTAAGTGTTATTGCTCTTTTCCCCTTCCTTCCTTCCTTCCTTCCTTCCTTCCTTCCTTCCTTCCTTCCTTCCTTCCTTCCTTCCTTCCATCCATCCATTGTACACAGTGGCTAGAATGCAGTATTGCAAGCTAACTCTGCTGGCTGCCAGCAGTTCAATTCCGATCGGCTCAAGGTTGACTCAGCCTTCCATCCTTCAGAAGTGGGCAAAATGGGACCCCAGATTGTGAGGGGCAATAGACTGACTCTGTAACCGCTTAGAGAGGGTTGTAAAAGCACTGTGAAGCGGTATATAAGTCTAAGTGCTATTGCTATTAACAAATGTCTCACTTAGCAACATTAATTTTGGGCTCAGTTGTGGTTGAGGACTACTTGTACTTTTTTTTTGAGAGAGAGAGAGAGGGAGGGAGAGAGAGAGATTTTCAAATCAAGTGAATTGAAGGGAAAAAAGGTAAGCAATTTGAAATCAGTCCAAATATTGTAATAATTTGCAGAGCTAAAAAAAAAAAAAGGGAGGGGGACACACAACAGAAATGGATTCATGGATCTACTTCTAGGGTGACTCGCTTTAACAAAATTAAAATAAGGCATTGCCAAAATCAGCACATAGCCAAGAGTGAAAGAAGATGGATTTACCACTTATTGATTGTATGTACACTGAGAGCTTATGCACCGGAGACAAATTCCTTGTGTGTCCAATAACACTTGGCCAATAAAAAAACATTCTATTCTATTCTATTCTATTCTATTCTATTCTATTCTATTCTATTCTATTCTATTCTATTCTATTCTATTCTATTCTATCCTTTCCTATTCCTATTCCTATTCCTATTCCTATTCCTATTCCTATTCCTACTCCATCCCATCCCACCCCGTCTCAGACATACAAACCAGGAATTATCTCTTAGACATTCTAGTCTCCTCTCATTCTAGAGGATGCCCTTCTTGTGGATTTCATTACATGATTGTTTTCTTCATTTTGATTGGAATATAATTTTTTATCCTGAATTGCTGCATTATTTCTAACTCAGAAACTCTTGGATCATCTCATACGACCACATGACCACATGACATGTAAACATGACATGCTTCAATTGGTTTCTGCTCAGACTGCATTCTCATGGGTTGTAATGTTGGCTGGACACAGTGGTTCATTCGTGGAGTTTATACCTGTCTTCTCTAACCTAGTGAGGTTCAGATCTGCTGGAGCTATTCAGTAAGCATGCACTTGGAGAGTAGATAGAAATTGGCTTCCTGTATATGGAATGATTAGGGGATGTGATGGCTCAGTGACTAAGATGCTGGGCTTGTTGTCAAAAGATTGGCAGTTAAGTGGTTCGAATCCCTAGTGCCTCATAATGGGGTGAGCTCCCGTTACTTGTCCCAGCTTCTGCCAACTTAGCAGTTCGAAAGCATGTAAAAATGCAAGTAGAAAAATAGGAACCACCTTTAATGGGCAGGTAACAGCATTCCGTGCACCTTTGGCATTTAGTCATGACAGCCATATGACCACAGAGATGTCTTCGGATAGCGCTGGCTCTTTGGCTTTGAAACGGAGATGAGCACTGCCCCCTAGAGTCGGGAACGACTAGCAGATATGTGCGAGGGGAACCTTTACCTTTATTTGGAAAGACTGCTAAGAGATGATTTTCCCCCTCTCTCTTAAAACACCCATCCTTCTTTGAAACATGCCCTCTGAAAGATGTTTAACTAAGACATAGTGGCACAATTTGCTATTACTGTGTCTGGAATGAACGTTGTAAGGTATAACGTTTGACCATTTTATACAAGTTCCAGGCTTGAATGAGCTCTTTCCCATTTTTTACAAAACATCTTGATATGATAATAAGACAATGCCTTTATTCAGTGATTCCCTCCATAGGAGGGATGACAGAGACGATACCACTCCTCCTAAATTGGCCCAGATAGACTCCTCCAGAGGCCAGGATGGCAATGTCTCAGAGCCGGCCTATGTTCTCTGCCTCTGCTCCTACTGTCTAAAACTGAATTTAGCATCTGGGATATCGGTTGGTAACTGAAGAGCTTCAGGGAACGCTCCCTGCTGTGTGTGCAGACATTGTAAAAGTTTCCTGCCACTGTTCTATGGAAGTTAATAAAGGGACAAGTTTCCCTTGACACAATACACAGACGGTTGTGTGCAAGCTGCGTGAGACATGATGCTTCAGCATTTTCTGAGGGTGACTACAATCTCAGATGGATTTCTGTGGATTTTGACTGGTTATGCGTATCTATCTTTCCAAAGGGATGGCTGTGGTTGGAATGAATAAACATAGCTAAGGATGAATACCTACAACTATGGTGAGGGCAACTTCAGAATATTTTCTCCATCATAATGAGAGGAATGGAGATCATCCAATGAAGGTAGCAGCAACTGATTCAGGACAAACACTAGAATATTCAATGTTCCTTCACACAGTGCGTATCTAGCTTTATGAGCTATGCACTGATAGGATTCTCCACCCAGGCACCTATCAAATATATTTAGGTATGAGTAGTTAAAAGCTACAAGTAGTTAAAAGCTACAAGTAACGGGGTGAGCTCCCGTTACTTGTCCCAGCTTCTGCCAACCTAGCAGTTTTGAAAGCACGTAAAAATGCAAGTAGAAAAAATTGGGACCACCTTTGGTGGGAAGGTAACAGCGTTCCGTGCGCCTTTGGCATTGAGTCATGCAGGCCACATGACCACGGAGACGTCTTTGGACAGCACTGGCTCTTCGGCTTTGAAACGGAGATGAGCACCGCCCCCTAGAGTTGGGAACGACTAGCATGTATGTGCGAGGGGAACCTTTACCTTTACCTTTAGTTAAAAGCAAACGAGATCTTGAAACAGGATATATCCTATTCCAATTGTAAGCATCCTATTCTGTACACATAGTGGAAGGATTCAGCAGCCTTCTTCTCTTTCAAGTTTTATTTTGTTTAAGAGAAAACAGTGGGATAATCCTCTTTACGCAAAAGACAAGCCCTCATATTTTTTGCTTATAGTCCAATTCACAGCTGAAATATGGAGCTAGCAACACTGGCTCATCTTTGATGAGAAAAAAATTACGAGAATGATTGAACCCTTGTGGCTTCAGCTTCAAGGGAATAAATTGCTGAATTTATGGAAAACCGTTCCCTGCCTTGTAATATTAATTTAGCTCATGAAGTCGTATTTCAGAAAACGGAAAACAAAAGAAATTGCATTTTGTTTGGACAGTGCGCACAAATCATTTGCTAAAAAGGCAGCTTCTTTAAAATCAGTTTGGACGTTTGTGGCCATCTGTACGACAACCTTTTTGCATTTAGCAAGCACCAGCATTTCAGAAGGTCCTTTGAGGATAACTCAGCATCATCCAGATTGCAAGGGGGGAAGCGTAAAAGCACACAGAGGCCAATGAGTTTCTTTCATTCCTCCTTGAGAATTTTACTGAAAGACCCCTCTTGGTGCCTGCATTTCTAAATGCAAAACTAAACTTCTCTGCTTATTGGGCTGAGCTGGGAAAACGGAATGAACTTTTCGAGATACAAGTTGCGAGAAAATCCTTTCCCACTTGACCATTCAAGTTTTCCAGAATTGCTTCCAGCTTTGTGTCAGCATTTCATTTTAAGAAAAGATGCTGCCTCACACTCACACACACACACACACACACACACACACACAAAATGGGTTTGTAGTAGAATGTGGATGAGTTCCAGGGATACGAAAGGTGGTGAATTCAATTCAGAGAAAAACAAATAAACAAACAAAAAATTTAAAAAGGAATCCAAATAAAACCACAACACATAAAAGGAATCAATCAGCAGTAAACGGCAACACAATGAAAAATGTAAAAAAAAGCAGCTGAAGGCAAATGAGGAGAAGCTGTGAACAGTTTCTGGGATGGCACTTCACACTGAGAAAAAATAACTTGCAAAGACAGCATGGTAGAGTGGTTAAGGTGCTGCATTTTAAGGGGCGTGCATAAGTGCGTAAGAGCATAAGAGCACAAACGTGCCTACTGTTCCTGTCCTATTGTTTTTTCTTCTTCTTCTTATATATATATATGCTTATACCGCCTTATATTTCTTCATATATATGTTTATATATTATATAATTTTTTTTAGTGTGATGCTTATGTATATTGTTGTGACAAAATAAATAAATAAATAAAATAAATAAATTTCCATCTCAGCCATCAGAAGGGTGATGACTTTGGGTCAGTCAAATGGATCTCCTCTAACTATGAGTAAAACTGAGTGCATACACTGTGCTAAATCATGGTTTCCTTTATGGCTTACCACATTGCATGAACTCATCTATTATAGTTTAGATCCTATGATGATTGCCTATCATGAAGTGCATGCTGGAGAAAAAATATTTATTTATTTTTATTTTTATTTATTTGCATTTATATCCTGCCCTTCTCTGAAGACTCAGGGCGGCTTACACTATGTCAAGCAATAGTCTCATCCATTTGTATATTATATACAAAGTCAACTTATTGCCCCCAACAATCTGGGTCCTCATTTTACCTACCTTATAAAGGATGGAAGGTTGAGTCAACCTTGGGCCTGGTGGGGCTTGAACTTGCAGTAATTGCAAGCAGCTGTGTTAATAACAGACTGTCTTAACAGTCTGAGCCACCAGAGGCCCTGGTGCTAACTACAGATTATTTCAGGGCCACTGTGGCGCAATGGTTAGAGTGCAGTATTGCAGGCTACTTCGGCTGCCTACCGTCTGCCTGTAATTTGGCAGTTCGAATCTTACCAGGCTCAAGGTTGACTCAGCCTTCCATCCTTCTGAGGTCGGTAAAATGAGGACCCAAATTGTTGGGGGCAATGTGCTGACTCTGTAAACCGCTTTGAAAGGGCTGTAAAGTAGTATATAAGTCTAAGTGCTATTGCTATTACTATTACAGTGCCAAGCAAACTCTGGCACTGCTAGGCTAATGATGACAGTCATAGGTGGGCTAGACTGGCACACAGGGATTAGGAAGAGAGTACAAACAGATCCCTCGCATCCTGGACATAAACTGTTTCAACTCCTACCCTCAAAACGACGCTATAGAGCACTGCACACCAGAACAACTAGACACAAGAACAGTTTTTCCCCGAAGGCCATCACTCTGCTAAACAAATAATTCCCCCAACACTGTCAAACTATTGACTAAATCTGCACTACTATTAATCTTCTCATCGTTCCCATCACCAATCTCTTTCCATTATGACTGTATGACTGTAACTTTGTTGCTGGCAATCCTTATGATTTATATTGATATATTGACCATCATTTGTGTTGTAAATGTTGTACCTTGATGAAGGTATCTTTTCTTTTATGTACACTGAGAGCATATGCACCAAGACAAATTCTTTGTGTGTCCAATCACACTTGGCCAATAAAAAATTCTATTCTATTCTATTCTATTCTATTCTATTCTATTCTATTCTATTCTATTCTATTCTATTCTATTCTATTCTATTCAGTGTCACACCTACATACCAAGATGCTATTTATTAGTTCAGCTTTATCAACTGCACAACTGTGGATTTTTTTTTGCCTTCTCTTCCTCTCTCACAGGGTGTAGGGGTAGACTATGCAGGGTTCAAAAATCCCAATGACTACTAGATGGTAGCAAAGAATTAGAGCTTTTTGCTGCCCTCTAGTGATGATAGTAAGATCCGGTAACTCAATTATTGTTGGCCCTGAAGAAGTGTAAGAACAGTTACTTCTGAATAGTTCTTTATTGCTGTTAGTTTACAACTAGAAACTTGCCAGACTAAAGCAACTATCTGCATAACTACAGATCTACTCTATGAATTGCTAAGAAGGCTTTACCTTCACCATCTTCCTGCCTACCAGATATTCCAAACTCTGTTGCCTCTTTGCCCTCTGGAAAAGAGACCCTCCAAGGGGTGGGCTTCAAAAATTTTAGCAAGGGGTTCTCTGCCCGGTTGCTGGGTGGGTGAGGCCATGGTAGGCGTGGCCTAGTCGGCCTCCTTCACCACAGCAGGAGAGGGCGTTTTTGCCCTCCCCGGGCTCTAGAGGTTTTTCTCAAGCCTCTGGGAGGGCAAAAACAGCCTCCCCAGGCTCTGGAGGCCCTCCTGAACTTCTGGTAGGCCTGGTTTTTTTTTTCCTTCCCAAGCCTCCGCGCATGCCCTGCACTTACCTGCCTCCAAAACAAGCCACGTGGGGACTCCTGGGAGGGGCGGGGTGGGGTGGGCGAGGCCAGCCAGGAGTGGGATTTCGGGAGTTCTCCAAACTGCACAGAATCTTAGCTAAAGGTTCTCCCGAGCCCCTGCAAACCCCCAGCAGCCCACCCCTGAGCCTTCCCTCCCTGGGACTTCAGGTTCCATTCCAGTTGTGTGACGGAACCCTGTATGAACTAAAATCTCATGTCCTATTTGGTGTTGATTAAATTGTGACCTTGGTCTATAGAACTCACGGTTCCAAAGTTTCTTATAGAGGACTTGGAAGAACTGAGCAGCGTCTGTCCTTGTGGGTATGCAAGTCAATTTCAGCTCTCAGAATGTAAAAGATTGTGATGGAAATCATCAAGCAAGTTCAATATCATTAAATGGAACTCTCCACAAATTTCCTAATGAGAAAAGAATAAGTCCTTACAGCTCCAGTTAACTTGAGTGCATATAAGGAGCTTGGGGAAATACTGCTTTAAACAGCCCTCGCCTTGAATAACCAACCATTGCCTCTCTTAGGACAGCTCTCTTCCTATCTCTGCTAATGTAGTGACAAAGCTGGCTCTGTTCCTCCTACAGGCCCAGAACTCCCAGTTCATTTGGTTAGAATTAAGTGTCTCAATTAAAGGTTTGATTTACATTTAATAAGAAAGTTATGCCAAGTCAAACAAAATGCCAGTTGTGAAGAATCTAATTATTGAAGTTTAATACCTGTCAAAGACTACTCATTTTTCCTTTTTTTTTAAATAAAAAAATACCATAGAGCAGTTAAACCTCAGTAAGTGCCCCTTTAATAATTAATTAGCATTTAATTAATAGACAATAGCTATTGCCACTGATGGATCTCTGCAGGCTTAATACAACTTTTCGTCTCCTATTCATTAGCTGCTTGAGTGACTCCAAATATAATTGCTCCATGGAGCAGAACATTTAGAAAACCATTTTGGTAGCAGAGAGAGAGTATAACACTGGGGAGGTGATATACCTGAATCCGCACAACAGATTCACTTGTTGAATTGACCTGATCGGGTGTAACTTCCAGAGAACCAGACTGAAGGGCCTACTGTACAGATTGACTGCTGCTGGTTCCTATTCAGTTATCGTAATTGATATCTAAAGAAAGAGATCTGTTGAACTACTCATGCCTGTTTTGGATTGTCCTCATTTTGATCAAGAGAAAATGGGTCGGAAAGAAGAAGAAAACTTGGTCTGGAATAAGTGAAGCAAGGTAAGTTATACCTTGCTGTTAGTTTGCAAGTGTCTTTCATAAAGCTCCAAGCGGCAACTCCAAATCTCAACCAACAAATGCTCTGTCTTACACATTGGCAAAAAAAAATCAGAACACCAAATAAATACAAGCTGGGCAGATATGACCTCGTAGTTGACCTTCACTCTGTCGAGAACCTTGGAGTACTCATCTCAAATTATCTAAGTACCAGAGCTCACTGTAACAGCATTGCCAAAAAGGCATTAAGAATTGTTAACCTAATCTTGTGAAGCTTCTTCTCTGGTAACATTGTATCGTAAATTAGGGGATACAAAACATTTGCTAGACCAATTCTCGAATATTTATTTATTTTATTTATTTAATTTAATTTTTATACCGCCCTTCTCCCGAAGGACTCAGGGCGGTGTACAGGCAAAAGTAAAAACAACACAATATACAAATTAAAATACCTTTTAAAAACTTATTAAATTAGCCTGAAATTAAAATTTTCCATACTAAAAACCCCATTTAAAATTAATAAAATTTCCCCTTAAAACTAATTTAAGCCAGCCCCGCGCGAATAAAAAGATGTGTTTTTAGTTCGCGACGAAATGTCCGGAGGTCAGGTATTTGACGTAAACCCGGGGGAAGCTCATTCCAGAGTGTGGGTGCCCCACAGAGAAGGCCCTTCCTGGGGCCGCCAGCCGGCATTGTTTGGCGGACGGCACCCTGAGAAGTCCTCTCTATGGGAGCGTCACGGGTCGGTGGGAGGCATGTGGTAGCAGCAGGCGGTCCCGTAAGTACCCAGGTCCTAAGCCATGGGCGCTTTAAAGGTCATTACCAACACCTTAAAGTGCACTCGAAAGCCACAGGCAGCCAGTGCAGCCTGCGCAGGATCGGTGTTACATGGGAGCTACGTGTAGCTCCCTCTATAACCCGCGCAGCTGCATTCTGGACTAACTGAAGCCTCCGGGCGCACTTCAAGGGGAGCCCCATGTAGAGAGCATTACAGTAATCCAAGCGAGAGGTAACGGGCGCATGAGTGACCGTGCATAAAGCATCCCGATCAAGGAAGGGCGAACTGCCGAACCAGGCGAACCTGGTGGAAGGCCCCCTGGAGACGGCCGTCAAATGATCTTCAAGCGACAGCCGATCGTCAGGAGGACACCTAAGTTCGCACCCTATCCTTTGGGGCCAATAACTCGCCACCAACAGCCAGCGCGGCTGCAGCTGACTGAATCGGGGTGCCGGCATCCACAGCCACTCCGTCTTGGAGGGATTAAGCTTGAGCCTGTTTCTCCCCATCCAGACCCGTACGGCTTCCAAACACCGGGACAGCACTTCAACAACTTCATTGGGGTGGTCCGGGGTGGAAAAGTACAGCTGAGTGTCATCAGCGTACTGCTGGTATCTCACCCCGAAACCACTGATGATCTCACCCAACGGTTTCATGTAGATGTTGAACAGAAGGGGCGAGAGAATCGACCCCTGAGGGACCCCACAAGTGAGGCCCCTCGCGGTCGACCTCTGCCCCCCTGTCAACACCGTCTGCGACCGGTCAGAGAGATAGGAGGAGAACCACCGATATACGGTGCCTCCCACTCCCAATCCCCCCAACCGGCGCAGCAAGATACCATGGTCGATGGTATCGAACGCCGCTGAGAGGTCTAATAGGAACTCTTAGGACAGCCGCGACGAATCTGCCTGGAATCTGCACTGTATATGGGATATGAATACAATCGAGATAGTCCAGAGATATTTAATGAGAAGAGTCTGCTCGCAACAAAATATCTTATGCCACCAGGCTTGAAATTTTGGGCTTGTACAACTTAGAACTATGCCACCTTCAGTCTGACTTAAGTGTAGTACACAAAATTATCTGCTACAATGTCCTACCTGTCAATGATTACTTCAGCTTCAACAGCAAAAATACACGAGCGCACAATAGATAAAAACTTAAGGTAAACCGCTCCAAACTCGACTGCAGAAAATACAACTTCAGCAACAGAGTGGTCAATGCCTGGAATGCACTACCTGACTCTGTGGTTTTTTTCCCCAAACCTTCATAACTTTAACCTTAGACTGTCTACTGTTGACCTCACCCCATTCCTAAGAGGTCTGTAAGGGGTGTGCATAAGTGCCCCCGCGTGCCTACCGTCTCTGTCCTACTGCCCTCATTTATTTGTATCCATTTCCTGTATTCATAATCATGTTTATACTTATATATGTTCTCTTGTACATGTTTGACAAAAGAAAGAAAGAAAGAAAGAAAGAAAGAAACAAAGAAAGAAAGAAAGAAGGAAGGAAGGAAGGAAGGAAGGAAGGAAGGAAGGAAGGAAGGAAGGAAGGAAAAAAAGAAAGCAAACAAGCAAGCTAAGGAGAAGTTTTAGATGAGAGTGATCTGAAGTTCTGACAGAAGAACAGAAAAATGTGAAATGCTATATCTTTACTTTTTTTCCCATGGTGGCTGAAAGGCGGCTTTTGGTTTTGGATCCAAATAATCCAAATTTTAATTATGTAGACCACCCTTTTGCTTATTGGGTGCTCTTCAGGTGTGAGACTGCAATTTCTTAACTTGGAAGTAAGTATACAGTGGTTAAAATACTGCATCTGGGTTGCAAAAACCTAAATAAACAGCTCATGGCTGCAAAGAGTAATAACATTTTTACCACTTTGAAATCCTCTAAACCTGGTTGGTGTGTTGGATTAGGACTAGGAAACCTTTGCTCCAAATTCTCACTCACCCTTTCAGCTCACTATAGAAGCAAAAGAATTTTGAAGAAGTGAGCATTCACACTTTTGAACTTTGGTGTTCGAGAAAACTCCTGCGAATACCGAGGACTGCTGAGAAAGCAAACGAATACATAAGCAATAGCAACATCAATAACACTTATGGAAGGCTGAGTCAACCTCGAGCTGGTCAGAATCGAACTCCTGGAGTGAGCAGTGAGTCAGCCTGCAGTACTGCATTCTAACCACTGAGCTGCCATGCCTCAGCATTAGCAAATAAATCAAAGTTCTCACTTGAAGCACAAATGACCCAGGTTTAATTAATCCTCCTATTCGGATTATGTGAAGTCTTAATTCTTTAGAGAAGGCTCCAATGTTTAGCTCCTTAGAGAAGCCTCTGAGGTGCGGCGGCACTGTGGTTAGAATGCAGTACTGACAGGCTACTTCTGCAATTTGGCAGTTCGAATCTCACCAGGCTCAAGGTTGACTTAGCCTTAGCTTCCAAGTTTCAGAGGTTGGTAAAATGAAGGCCCATATTGTTGGGGGCAAAGATGCTGACTCTGTAAACCGCTTAGAGAGGGCTGTAAAGCACTGTGAAGCGGTATATAAGTCTAAGTGCTATTGCTATTGCTATTGTTATTGAGAAAGATGGAAGGAAATAAAAGACGATGACCGGCAACAAGGGGGACATACACAGGTACAGTGGTGACTGAGGCACCATGGGAAGATCTAAAGGACCAGGTAAGGGACAGACGGTCCTGGAGAAAATCTGTGTGGTCACTAAGAATCGACAATGATTTAATGGCATATAAACAGTCAATCAATTATGCTTCACTAAGTGACTTTCGGCGAATTAGCTTCTGCCAAAAATATCTATCTCATTCCCACAGCATTCATTGCTTATATGTAATTGGAGAACTGAGTACATTGCCCAGAAATATTTTAAAGAAAGAACAGGATAAAAGAAATATAATGGAAAACAGACAGAGCTTCATTCCATAAAGCTACATTAAAAATTGAGATCATTCAAATAAACCCAAAAGTTCTATAAAAAGAATTCACAATTCCTTTCATATCTACTGTATCATTATGAGCACTGCACGTAATGTTCCTTAGAAAATTAAAAGTCAGAATATTGCAGAAATATGTCAATTATGCAATAAGTGTATGTACTCTTTTGAAATAGCATCTATTCAAGGAGCATGACACAGATATGAAACCCTTATAAGAGCTATTCAGGTCAGAGGTATTCATTAGCATTTTTAAAGTAATGCTGTATGTTAAAAGTGTTTTAAAAAATTAATCCCCAATTAACAAAAATCTCATTTAATGGATTGGGATTACAGAAGAAAAGGGGGACATGCTAAATTGATCCATTCTTCTTTGAGTTATGTTGCAAAACTCAATACAAGAAATCCACATTAAGTACAGATTAATCACCCAATATTCCATCAACAAAGTAAACTCTTTACTAGTTTTGCAAAGAAAATGTATATCCCACAATGTCGGGAAGTCCCAATACATAGTAGACCAATTGCTGGACTATTTCATTGGTCAGGATAGTTGAGGTAGTCCTCAATGTATGACTACAATTGGGACCAGAATTTCCATTGCTAAGCAAGCAATAGTTGAATCATGGCCAATTTTATGAGATTTTTTGCCAGGGTTGTTGTGCAAATCACTGAAGTTATTAAGTGAATTATGTGGTAATTAAGTGAATCCAGCTTCCCCCCTTGACTTCCAAAACAAATCCTTCAGAAAAAGTCCTTCGGCCTTATCACAAACCTTTGTCTTCTTTGGCACTCTGCCAAAGGCTTTTCTTGGCAAAGCCCCACAAAGTTCAGAAACAAGAGATGCCGACTAGAAACAATTGGAGCAATGTTGCTTTCCTACAAAGAGCCCAAGAGCCGTTGCTGCTCGTTTAAGCCTTATGGGAGGGGCCAATCATCTCCTGGCCTTACTCCTGAGTCGTCCTTTTTGCTTTAGCTGCTCTTGCCTTCTGGCAGCTCTTCGCATGTGTGCACTAGGAACAGGCTCCTCCTGTTCCTCTTCCTCTCTGCTGTCCGCCTCTGGAGGTTCCAGAGTCCGTGCATCACTTCCAGATGGCCCTGACCCCATCTCTGCCTCTGATGCAGGGCCCTCATCCAGGCCTTTTCCTGATTCCAGGATTGGCCTATTGTCCTCCCCAGCCTCCTCACTGTCTGACTCCGCTGCCAGCTCTGCAGGTTGCTGGTGGACCACAACATATCAATGGTTTTAAGTCAAGGAGTAGCTGTAACTTAAAATTAAATGCCATTATGGTATGTTTTCTAGCACCCATTGCATTTCATTCATCCCTATGGTAACAACCCTTTCTTGAATGTAGCCATCGAGGCCACATTAGCCATCTGTCAGAGTTCCAGAAAAACCTCCTCTGCATAAAAAAAACTTAGAAGCCATTGTCTTTCAGAGTTCTTTACTAGCATAAGGAAACTGGCACACGATGAGTGAAATTCCAAAACTGAAACTTCCGGATTCTTTTCCCAGTTATACAAACCTCAAGAGTCCCACCCCACTAACCCTTTGCCGGTCACATAGTCCAACGTTCTTCCACTTTATTTGAAACCTCTTCTTGCCACTCCTTCTGCAGATGCGAACACAATCCGACCTTGACCGCTTGAAGAATGTTACCATACCACTCAACCCCACTTCTTCTCCTCAGGGGAAAAATGTGGCAGCATCTGGAAACCTACGGCCTAGTATGGTTTCCAGGCCTGACACCATCAAGGCTGAATCTTTTTTAGATGTTGCAGTGCTAGAGATTAAAATACTTCTCTCTTTCGGCAAAAGGCGCCTTTACTTATAAGGAATTCTTCCAATCGGTGAATTTAAGTTGAAGTGAACACAAGGCAAAAGACCTTCAGGTTATCTAACCCTAAGTTAAAACTTAATGATATTTCTGGTTAGCCTTGCCTGGCTAGAAACCAAGTAAGGGAAGGCCTGAGTGTTTACCTGGAAGACTACCAGTAGTGAAATCTACATTTTTTTACTGCCGGTTCTGTGGGCGTGGCTTGGTGGGCGTGGTGTGGCTTGGTGGGCGTGGCTTGGTGGGCGTGGCAGGAGAAGGATACTGCAAAATCCCCATTCCCTCCCCACTCCTGGGGGAAGGATACTGCAAAATCTCCATTCCCACTCCACTCTGGGGCTAGCCAGAGGTGGTATTTGCCAGTTCTCCGAACTGCTCAAAATTTTCACTTCCGGTTCTCCAAACTGCTCAAAATTTCCACTACCGGTTCTGCAGAACTTGTCAGAACCTGCTGGATTTCGCCCCTGGAGACTATCATAAAGTGATGAGTGCATTGAAAAGGAAAACCTGGAAAGAAAACAATAGCAAACCACCTCTGCACTTTTGTCCCAAAGGTGCTTTTTTTAAAAAGGCAACTGGACTTTGTTCCTTGCAACCAGAAAGTCCAGTTGCCTTTAAAAAAAAAAAAAACATTTTTGGGACAAGCCTGACCTGGATGGCTGAGAATCTCCATAGACATTCTGCACTTTTTGCAATTAAAACTGCCTGGATACATCAACGACATTGGCAAGATTTGAGCACAGCTGAAGGGAGATTTTTCAACACCCCCTTGCCCACTTACCCTGCAAATCCACACCGCTTACAATTAACAAGGAGTAAAATGCCTGCTCTCCTTCTGTTTAGAAGCATTTGTCCTGTGGAATACAAAAAAGGCAGCCTTTCTGTTTCCCCCCCACAACGCAAGATATAAAATCTGTCATGCTCGCTTCCCAGAGTACGCTCGGATCAGCTGGGAAAACACTCAGGCTGATCTGTTGGTCAGGCAGCTGCCTAGCATGCTCTCCTAGGCCTGCTTACATTTTAAAAATGCAAAGATGCCACTCAGGACTGCTGACAGCTAAATGGCCACATGAAACTACCGGTTTAATCGGAAAGGGAGAAATGATCACCAGAAATGGCTCTGAACAGAGATGAAAAGGCTTTTAATGGCGACAAGCAAGACACAGCACAGCTGCGCGGGGAACCACAGGTTGGGCATACCAGCTGCCTTGCCAATCAGAAAGAAAACTGGGGTGGGGGAAGGAGCAGCGATGTAGGAAAGAGAAATCCCACCCCCCGATTTCAATTAATTGACCAGAGAAATAAAACTGATGGGGAAAATAAAGCAGTCCGGGTAGGGACTGGATGTGCTGCCTTCCCCTCAAGCTGGGCTTAAAGTAAAGATTAAAAAAATAAATAAAATTGAGTACTGCCATTGCATTTCCCCATCCCCTTTAGTGAGAATAAGCAGGATTGTTTTAGAAGTTCTTCCCAGATCTAAGATTGACAGCTTTTCAGGCATTTTCATTTATCTTTTGTCGAGAGACAATCGTAAGGGTCTAATCTTTCATCTGTAGAACTCATGTATGAACATTTGCTTATTTCATGGAGGGGAATCGGAAAATGAAAGGATTCGCACGGCATCCCCTCGTGCTTATCCGATGCCTAAGACCTCGTCTGCCGCAAGTTCCTTTACTGGCACCATCTCCCTGCACAATGGCTGATTACTAAAAACCGAAGCTCAAAGTGCAGATGCATGACCTATTTATAAGCAAAACATTTGTGCAAGATAAAGGCTTTCCTCCTGTTGAAATGTAGGGGGCATGTTTGAATGTCCAATTCTGTGCTCCAACAGCCCCAGACATCTGCCTGGGCAATGCTTGGCACTGAAGAATGCTCCCAGCGCCTTTTTGATTTATGCAAATGCTCGCTTAGCTTCCTAATAAGAAATCAGTTCCTGTCATCATCTGTATTTCTTATTCTAAGCCACAGCACTCAAAGGCTTGGCTGTGATTGCAAACAGCAAAGTTGTTTTCTGCGCTAGGGCTACAGCCTTGAAACTTAATAGCACAGCGTAATGGAACCTACCTCGTGCTGATGTGTGACATATTTAATATCCATCTTTCTTCGAAATCACAGGGTCCTCAAATGAGAAAGGACTTTAGTGCTGAAATAATTAATGCGGGTAACGATTATAAATGCCACAATAGAAAAATAAAATAACAGATGGTGGTGAACCGTGATTCCTAATATTCTAACCTATTGCAGCAGAAGTTTAAAAATCGAAACTTGTCCCCAGAAGTCAGTGAACGGAAGAAGAGCTTGAAAGGAAAAGGTGCTTATTTCTAATGACATCGCTCTTATTACCATCTTCAAATTGATTATATATATGTACACACACACACTTTTTTTTTTAAAAAAAGTACCTTTCAAATCAGTCTTGACTCCTGGAAATTGCCAGGAGAAATTTATGCAGTTTTCTTGGCAATGTTTTCAGAAGTCGCTTGTCCTTGCTTTCCTCCTAGAGCTGAGAAATACTAACCCAATGTCATTCAGTTGGCTTTGTATCTAAGGCAGAACCAAACTCATGGCTTCTTGCTTTCTAGCCTGGTGCCCACATCAAAGCCGCTCTATCTGACACCCTTGCATAGGATCTCATGTAAGGCTGGATGGAGACGATTAGCACAGGGGCAAAAGGCTCAGTATTAAACTGGAGAATTGTGCATGGATGAATCACTACTATTTTAACAGGCGATAAGAAAGATACTTCAGGTATCACCAACCATGTCGAGGTGAATGCTACAATCTGGTGGTAGTACACTTGATTACATGCAGATTACATGCAGAATACCCCAGGTTTAGTCCATGATCCACTTAAAAGGTTCAGATGAGAAAAGCTTCTTTTGCAGACCATGAAGAATTTCTCACAATCATAGTTTACAATGTTGGTCTACACATGTCAGTAGACTGGCAATTACCTATCTTCCTTCTAGTTGCTAATAGTGGTTGAACTTGAGATGATATTTATTTATTTATTTATTTATTTGATTTATATACTTTATATAAGTATATATATTTATATATATATATATAAATAATATATTTATATTATTATTATTATATATATATATATATATTTATTTATTTATATATTTGTTTTCTGAGGTTTTTGCGGGTGTTTGTATGTAGGTCTTTGTTTATTAGGGTTTTCTCCTGCGTAAAATTGGAAGTATCTTGGCAATGTTTCGACGAAGTCTCATTTGTCATCTTCAGACTTCAACCGTGCTTCTGGGAACAATGTGTGATCACAGCTGTTTCTTCCTTTTAACTGCTAGTGGGGTTTGAACTGATTGGGTGGGAGCTTGGCTGTGCTCTGATTGGATGGGGGTTTGTGCTCTGACAGGACACACCCCATCCAATCAGAGCACAACTCCATCCAATCAGAGCACAGCCAAGCTCACACAATGTTCAAACCCCACTAGCAGTTAAAAGGAAGAAACAGCTGCGATCACACATTGCTCCCAGAAGCACGGCTGAAGCCTGAAGATGATGAATGAGACTTCGTCTATATATTTATATATATATATATATATATATCTGATGAACAACACCTAAAAACCGAACTACAAACTCTCACTAACGTACTAACATCCGATGGATTCCAGAGAAATAAGATTACCAAACTAATCCAAAAAGAACCCCCTACTAAAATCCAAGACAGAGAACAAGAGAACGGCACAGCCCTCCTCCCATATATAAAAGGCACCACAGACAGAATCAGCAAGATCCTCCACAAACACATCAAGACAGCATTCTGCACAAACCGAAAAATATCCACCATCCTAAGAAACCCCAAAGACAAAATTGAGTTAGAAAATCAAGGAGTATATGAAATCCCATGCACCGCCTGCCCCACCACATACATTGGACAAACCAACAGAAGAATAAGTGCACGCATTGAAGAACACAAGAACTCAGTCAAAAAAGAGGAACCAACTTCTTCCCTGGTCCAACACCTTAAAGCCACAGGACACGATATTGACTTTAAAAAGACCAGAACTATCGCCAAAACTGAACACTTTAACAACAGAATAATCAGAGAAGCCATCGAGATAGAAAAACGCCCACACAGCATGAACAAACGAGATGATACCTCCCGCCTACCAGCCATTTGGAAACCTGCCCTTATTGACAAACGTGTCCCTAACACAAGGAATGACACCAGACCCACACTCACGAGGTCCACACAGGATGTCACCACCACACATCCACCCAGAAAGCAGACCCAAACCCACACTGATCATGAAGCACGACCAAGGACCAGAAGCCAGACCACAGCTGCAAGATTAACCATTTCAAACCCCTCCAATCCATACATGCAGCAGACTGACACCCACTATGAAGATGTAGCACGACCACGAACACGAAGCCAAACAACAGCTATGCAGCTCAACAGCTCAAATCCCCCTGCAGCTCAGACTAATCTGAGCACAACCAAGCCCCCACCCAAAGAGGACACACCCCACCCAATCAGAGCACAGCCAAGCTCCCACCCAATCAGTTCAAACCCCACTAGCAGTTAAAAGGAAGAATTTACAAATTAACCTGTACAAACCTGCTACTGATAAGAAACCCATTGATCTGCACATTTCCCAGCTCATGACCATATAGTAAAAAGATTTAAAGGTTTTCTTCCATGCACTGATGGCCTTCTGGGCCAAAGTTCAAAAATCAACTGAATGGTGAGATTATGAGCTTTGTTTCTTGCAGTATAAAATAGATATATATTAAGAATCGGAATATGACGCAATTTAGCATCATTAGGCTAAATTCCTTTCACAACCCTTTTAAACACCATAAAGAAAGCAGATAAAAGCATTCATGACTATTAAGACTTTCTACAAAAAAAAAGTTTTTCATTTTACTTAGCCTGTATAGTCCAGATTACAGAAGATAAATTTGCACCAACTTTTCCCACTCTCTTTCATTTATTTATTTATATATATATCTGATGAACAACACCTAAAACCGAACTACAAACTCTCACTAACGTACTAACATCCGATGGATTCCAGAGAAATAAGATTACCAAACTAATCCAAAAAGAACCCCCTACTAAAATCCAAGACAGAGAACAAGAGAACGGCACAGCCCTCCTCCCATATATAAAAGGCACCACAGACAGAATCAGCAAGATCCTCCACAAACACAAAAACCCCACTAGCAGTTAAAAGGAAGAAACAGCTGCGATCACACATTGCTCCCAGAAGCACGAAGCTGAAGCCTGAAGATGACGAATGAGACTTCGTCTATATATTTTATTTATTTATTTATTTTATTAATTTTTTATATATTATTATTATTTATATATTTATTTATATTTATATTTATATAAATTTATATATTTATTTACATACAATAGAGCAGTGATGGCGAACCTTTTTGGCACCGAGTGCCCTGAACCGGAATGTGTGCACATGCGTGCGTGTACCGGAGCACCGGAAACCCAAACCCCAGCTGGCGGGTGTGCATGTGCGTGCCGGAAACCAAAAGAGCAGCTGGTGAGAGGGCACATGCCCACAGAGGGCCCTGCGTGCCATCTCTGGCATGCATGCCATAGATTCACCATCACAGCAACAGAGGTTAGATGGAAAAATGAGCATGGATCAACAGTTCCTCGAAGTTCCAGCAGAAAAATACAAATCCCAAAAGGAAGAATTTACAAATTAACCTGTACAAACCTGCTACTGATAAGAAACCCATTGATCTGCACATTTCCCAGCTCATGACCATATAGTAAAAAGATTTAAAGGTTTTCTTCCATGCACTGATGGCCTTCTGGGCCAAAGTTCAAAAATCAACTGAATGGTGAGATTATGAGCTTTGTTTCTTGCAGCATAAAATAGATATATATTAAGAATCGGAATATGACGCAATTTAGCATCATTAGGCTAAATTCCTTTCACAACCCTTTTAAACACCATAAAGAAAGCAGATAAAAGCATTCATGACTATTAAGACTTTCTACAAAAAAAAAGTTTTTCATTTTACTTAGCCTGTATAGTCCAGATTACAGAAGATAAATTTGCACCAACTTTTCCCACTCTCTTTCATTTATTTATTTATACTTTGCCACAATCCAAAGAGATTCCCATCAGCTTATTTAGAAGAAATGCAAACAAAAACAACCAGAGTAGGTACGAAAACAACTCAGAACACAATAAATAATAGCCAGAGTTACCCTTGGGTACAATGGACAGCCAATGAATTTAAATAAACAAGCAAACAAACAAACAAACAAACAAATAATAAGCGAACAAACAACAAACGAAAGAACAAAGAAGACAAAACAAAACTGAATAGTGGCTGTGGCAGTTCCTACAGAGAGCAAAAGAGAAGAAAAAGAACTGGAGAAAATCACAAATACCTGCAAATAGAAGTAGTACAACTGTAGCAAAAGAAAACCTAGTCATAGACTCCTCATCCCTGGTTTAGACAAAATTAAAGAAGATGGACCAGAGATCTGACTTAAGGCAGTTTCTTACATTCCTTGAGGGACGCGGTGGCTCAGCGCTGAGCTTGTCGATCAAAAGATCGGCAGTTCAGCGGTTCAAATCCCTAGTGCTGCGTAACAGGGTGAGCGCCTGTTACTTGTCCCAGCTTCTGCCAACCTAGCAGTTCGAAAGCAGGTAAAAAATGCAAGTAGAAAAATAGGGACCACCTTTGGTGGGAAGGTAACAGCGTTCCGTGCACCTTTGGCATTTAGTCATGCCAGCCACATGACCACGGAGATGTCTTTGGACAGTGCTGGCTCTCCGGCTTTGAAACGGAGATGAGCACTGCCCCCTAGAGTCGGGAACGATTAGCACATATGTGTGGGGGAACCTTTGCCTTATATTCATAGCATGGCCATTGTGAGAGCTGAAGCTGATGAGGTGAGGCACCTTCATTCACACACCAGCAAGAGCCATTTTATAAACAAAGAGAAGGTAAAACAGAGATTAAGGGATGGGAAAAGAGCAGCCAGAAGAAGGGAGACAAAATCTGAGAATCTGAACTTTGGGCCCTAGGAAGGAGGGACGAGTTTCCCGCATGCTGCTATATGCAAAACTTCTTCATTTACATGGCATCTTCTACAATACTTCCAGTTATTTAAGCTTCTTGTGTTTATTTGGGAATGTGTTGCTCAGAGAGAGTTTTATAGCCGTGCCTTTTACAACCCTTGAGAAGAGTGGCAATAGGGGCCACATCCATTAAGCACACTAAAGTGCTCAGAGGAAATCTTTAATTCCCTCTCATTGCCTTTGTTTGGATGGTTTCTTTGGGTCTGAGCTGAATGTGCTTTCCACATATTATTCCCTTTCTCCCATAGGATTATTTCCATAAAGAAAAATTAGCACCTCAAAAGAATTAGGCGGATTATATTCATCCCCAAACCAAGATTTTCATCCAATCGATCAGAATAGAACTGGAAGGGACCTAGGAGGTCTTCTAGTCCAACTCCCTGCTCAAGCAGAGAACCTATAATTAATCATCTGTTACAATGTCCTTCCTGTTGAAGACTACTTCAGCTTCAATTGCAACAATACATGAGCACACAATAGATTTAAGCTTAATGTTAACCGCTCCAATCTTGATTGCAGAAAATATGACTTTAGTAACAGAATTGAAGTCATTCAATTAATGCTTGGAATACACTACCTGACTCTGTGGTCTCTTCCCAAAATCCCCAAAGCTTCAACCAAAAACTATCTACTATTGACCTCTCCCCATTCCTAAGAGGTCTGTAAGGGGCGTGCATAAGAGCACAAGCGTGCCTACCGTTCCTGTCCTAATGTTCCCTTTCATTGCATCCAATTCATATAGTTATTACATACTTATGCTTATATATATGCTTATATATCGTATATTTATTTCATGCTTATGCTTATATATAGTGTTGTGACTAAATAAATAAATAAATAAATAAACTGTCTACACTCTTCTTAGGGGACCGGGTGGCTAAGTGGCTAAGACGTTGAGCTTGTCGATCAGCAGGTCGACAGTCCAGCGGTTTGAATCGCTAGCTAGCGCCATGTAACAGAGTGAGCTCCCGTGACTTGCCCCAGCTTCTGCCAACCTAGCAGTTCGAAAGCATGTAAAAAATGCAAGTAGAAAAATAGGGACCACATTGGTGGGAAGGGAACAACACTCCGTGTGCCTTTGGCATCGCGTCATGCCGTCCACATTTATTTATTTATTTATTTTATTAGATTTATAAACCGCCCTTCTCCCGAAGGACTCAGGGCGGTGTACAGCCAAAGTAAAAAGAAACAATGTACAGTTAAAATAAAATTAAAAAACTTATTATACAGTGTGGCCGGAATTAAAACAGTTAAAAAATCTAAAAAAAACCAATTAAAACCAGAGAGAAATTTAAAATTTAAAACTAAACAATTTAAGAAAGCCCCGCACGAACAAACAGATATGTTTTCAGTTTGCGGCGAAAAGTCCGAAGGTCAGGTATTTGACGTAAACCAGGGGGAAGTTCATTCCACAGAGTGGGGGCCCCCACAGAGAAGGAGCTTCCCCATGACCATGGAGACATTTTTTGACAGCGCTGGCTCTTCGGCTTAGAAACAGAGATGAGCACTGCCTTTAGAGCCAGAAACGACTAGCGCACATGTGCGGGGGAACCTTTATTTTACCTTTAGACCCTTCTTAAAAACCTCCAGTGATGGAGCCCCCACGATTTCTGAAGGAAAGCTGTTCCACTGGTTGATTGTCCTCACTGTTAGGAAGTTTCTCCTTAATTCCAGTAATTTGTATAGAGTATCATTGATACATGCTGTATCTCATCACACAATTTTAATAATTTAAACACAGAGCTGGAAAACAAATCACAAATGACTAATTACTGTTTGAGGCTCGTATTATCCAACACTGCAATTTCAGCTTGACAAAGAACACACACACATACACACAAAACATTATAATCAGGCAAAACTATAGGGTTAGTAGAGGGGCCATAGTCCCATGGCACAGTACATCTCTGAAAAGCAGATGAATCTAGGTTTGGTTTGGGGCATCATCCCCCCCCCCAAAATGAAGGTCTTGTGGCTAGGAGGTGTGATGATCATCAGAGCAGCTTGTGCCTGCGGGTTGTGACCCCAAATTGATCGAGACAATGCAGTATTTCCACAAAACAGCTTAATGACAATGTAGAGCAACCCTGACTGCTCTTTAGAAGACCAGATCCTGAAGATGAAACTGAAATACTTTGGCCACCTAATGAGAAGGAAGGACTCACGGAGAAGAGCCTAATGCTGGGAACGATTGAGGCAAAAGAAGAAGGAGACGTCAGAGAACGAGGTGGCTGGATGGAGTCACTGAAGCAGTCGGCATGAGCTTCAATGGACTCCAGAGGATGATAGAGGACAGGAAGGCCTGGAGGAATGTTGTCCATGGGGTCGCGATGGGTCGGACAAGACTTGCAACTAAGAACAAGAAAAATATACAAAGTGGTCATCATAATTACACTAGATAAAGTCTGTGTGCATGTAGAAAACAGGAGTGCTTTACTCTAGTTACAGATCCCTTATAGCAGTATTTCTCAACCTTGGCAGCTTGAAGAGGTGCGGACTTCAACTCCCAGAATTTTGGGAGTTGAAGTTCACACTTCTTCAAGTTGCCATAGTTGAGAAACACTTTCTTACAGAATTTCAAAGTCAATTCCTGTGTTTGCTTTGTAACGTGGAACTCATCAGTCATCTGTTGTGACTGTCAGCCACTCTCTCAAATTCCAGACAAGGGGGGGTGGGGAACCCAACTCAGCCTGCAGATACTAGGATCTGCACTTGGGTCATTCTGCATGGATTGCCAATATCTTAGCACTACAGTAGAGACCTCCCCTTAAGCTACTCTTTTACTTCATCCTAGAAATCTTTGTCTGAGCGAGAGAATGCCTTTCCAAGGACATGATATTTCTACTGCAGGCTGCCATTGCAAAACAGCCAGCCGTATATGGAAAACCTTGAATTTTCATCTCAATATTATGTATATGTCATCTATTTTGACATTCTGATTTTCTGTCTTCTGTCTTTTTAAACTATGGCTGCCTGACCCAAATCCTTAGAAGTGGTTAAGAGAGAAAGTGCAGTAAATCAATTTCCATCTGCATTAAGGAAAAAAAAAACCTAAGGCTTATTGGTTTATGAAATCTGACATGAGCAAAAAGTAAAATTGGCATGACTGTAACAGAAAGGAAATATGGGGGTAGGAAAAAATTACATGGGAAGACACTGGTGCTTTCATTTTTCAGGAGATGAAGTTACATTTATCTCAAGCTTTTCCTTTCAAGATTGGGCATTTATGTGGCACGGGAGTCACACAACTGTGTACCAGGAAAAAAAACCCTACAATTCTTGTTTGTTGTTTGTTTATTTGTTTTGCAGTGAGGCTGTATGGCCTCTCTTGATCATTCCTACCATCTCAGTTAGGGTCAAATGCTTTAAAAAGGGCTTCCAATGAATAAGTTCCAGATCTCTTTAGCTCTCTTTCCCTTTTCTACAAGAAAACTCTTTTATCATTATCAGGGCTTAAAATACAACACAGCTATTATATGGCCTGACTTCTAGGAGGAAGGAAGGAAGGAAGGAAGGAAGGAAGGAAGGAAGGAAGGAAGGAAGGAAGGAAGGAAGGAAGGAAGGAAGGAAGGAAATATTTAATCATAATTAACCAACACAAAGAAGGCAGATAAGCACTGTGTGGTCATTTATTGTTCCATGTAAGGTAAAGGTAAAAGTCCCCCCTGCATATATGTGCTAGTCGTTCCTGACTCTAGGGGGCAGTGCTCATCTCCATTTCAAAACTGAAGAGCCAGCGCTGTCCGAAGACATCTCTGTGGTCATGTGGCCGGCATGACTAAACACCAAAAGCACATGGAACGCTGTTACCTTCCCACCTTATTTTTCTATTTGTATTTTTTACGTGCTTTCTTCCATGTAAGGGACCCCAAAAAAACTATTTCACTGTGTCCTTCCCCAAAAAAAGAAAAAGAAAAAAGAGAAGAACATAAGTATCAAGCCTGGAAACCATACTAGGCCATAGGTTTCCAGACGCTGCTACATTTCTCCCCTGAGGGGAAGAAGGGGGGGGGGTGATGGGTATGGTTACATTCTTCAAGCTTCTTTTGGTTACTTATTTTATCCTCATCAAGGCTGTCTTAGTCCCTTCCTACTGTGCCTTTTCTTCCACATTTATCTTCCATGCTACTCTATCACTAGTTCTAGGAGGGAATCTCCACTGCGCTTGTTGAATTATTTGCACATAACAAAGCGGGGACAAGGAGAGCCAGCCAAGGGTTATTTATCCTGCCAGCACAATGCCATTGAGGCAAGAAGCTTGCACCAAGCATGACATCTTCTGATGTATGCATCAGGACAGCATGGTGCTGAGACTGCCATGAAGTATTAATCTCAAGGAGATACTACTACATTCAAGAGAACCTTAAACATCCACATGGAGAGATCAAAGATATGATACCTGGCACAAGACACCATCAGACATTCTCGTAAAGAAAACAGAAAGCATTGTTCGACTGCCTAGCTATTAAACAGAATGGTCTGAAGCCCGAGGGTGGAAGCAAAAGCAGCCATTTGTCGTAGCAGAAACTGAGAACTTTATAAAATTCCCAGACATTTCTCTAAGCTTTTTAAACGCTCCTAGTAATAGACAGGAACCTTATGTCAAACCATTGTCCTTATCAGTCCTTCATACTTTCAAGGTTTTCATCAATCTTCAGTTATAAACATCCAATAGATCTCTAGGTGTAAACTTCCAATAAAATAACAACAAATGACAACATCAAATATCAAAATGAATTTTCGTTACTTGGTTCATTGGTTCTGAAGCAGTGGTGAAATCCAATTTTTTTCTTTACTACCGGTTCTGTGGGCGTGGTGTGGCTTGGTGGGCATGGCAGTGGAAGAATACTACAAAATCCCCATTCCCTCCCCACTCCTGGGGGGAGGAAATGGCAAAATCTCCATTCCCATCCCACTCTGGGGCCAGCCAGAGGTGGTATTTGCCGGTTCTCTGAACTACTCAAAATTCCCACTACTGGTTCTCCGAACTGCTCAAAATTTCTGCTACTGGTTCTCCAGAACCAGGCAGAACCTGCTGGATTCCACCCCTGTTCTGAAGTATTGATACATTATAATATAATATATATAACAACAGAGTTGGAAGGGACCTTGGAGGCCTTCTAGTCCAACCCCCTGCCCAGGCAGGAAACCCTACACCATCTCAGTCAGATGGTTATCCAACATTTTCTTAAAAATTTCCAGTGTTGGAGCATTCACAACTTCTGCAGGCAAGTCGTTCCACTTATTAATTGTTCTAACCATCAGGAAATTTCTCCTTAGTTCTAAGTTGCTTCTTTCCTTGATCAGTTTCCACCCATTGCTTCTTGTTCTACCCTCAGGTGCTTTGGAGAACAGCCCGACTCCCTCTTCTTTGTGGCAACCCCTGAGATATTGGAACACAGCTATCATGTCTCCCCTAGTCCTTCTTTTTATTAAACTAGACATACCCAGTTCCTGCAACCGTTCTTCATATGTTTTAGCCTCCAGTCCCCTAATCATCTTTGTTGCTCTTCTCTGCACTCTTTCTACACTCTACACTCTTCCATCATTAATATAATGTCAACAGACACGAGATAAACCACGCTTACATATTATTCAAAAGAGACAATAAACATCTAAGAAGGAAACAAAAACACATCCTCTTCAGTAGCCAACACCCAGAGAAGCAGGGATTAACACCAGGGAAACAACCAAGCAGAAAATAATACCCTAATCAAAGAATTACCGAGAAGGAAACCACACCTCCAGCAATGCTGACAGGGCAAGCTACTATATATAAACAGGGAGCAAACTCCACACTCACTAGCACTGATGATGTTCCCTAGTTGGGTAATGAAATGTCTGCTAGCAAACAACCAAGCTCAGAAAGCACACCAAGGACTCCATATTGATAACATTTTTAAGGAGTTGCGTTTATTTTATTTTTTATTTATTTATTTATTTTATTAAATTTCTATACCGCCCTTCTCCCGAAGGACTTAGGGCGGTTTACAGCCAAATATAAAACAATATTCATAATAAAATTAAAAACACTGTAGAAATCTAATTAAATTTTGGCTCACATTAAAAACTATTAAAAATGATAATAGAATCCCAATTAAAAACCGTAACACAATTAGGCCAACCCTGCGTGATGAAACAAGAGGGTCTTGAGCTTGCGTCGGAAGGCCCGGAGGTCGGGGAGTGATCGTAACCCCGGAGGAAGCTCATTTCAGAGGGTAGGAGCCCCCACAGAGAAAGCTCTCCCCCTGGGGGTCGCCAGCCGGCATTGTTTGGCTGACGGCACCTTGAGGAGACCTTCCCTGTGGGACCACACAGGTCGATGGGAGGCTATCGGGAGGCTATTTTAGGTTTTAGGTCATGCAAACTTTTTAAGAAGCCTTCAAGACAATGCTACAAAACTGAAGTCTAGGTCCCTCTAAATCTCCCTTTTTTTCAACTTGGAGATCTTCACTTGGGTTGGGCCCATACTTTCTAGAATTTGCAGCCAGCTTAGGTCATGCTAACATGGAATAGTAACAGTGTGTTTGTAATGCGCTGTTTACTTAAATGGCCTTTCCACCCCTATCAGGGTCTTAATACCACATCACTGAATATTGTATGAATTTTGATTTCAGAAACTTTTCCCATCATGCTGTAAATTCATTTGCCCTCCACACAACACATCCTTATAGCTCATCTTCTTTGGTCTTTTTTTTACTCTCATCCCAAACTTTTCATCAGATGTAGTTGAAGGTATCCTGCTCCCAAAAAAGCAAGAAGATAAATAATCTAATAAGCAGCTGTTTACCAACAGCTACATCTGGTATTAGCTACATCTCAGAATTGAGAAGAAGGCAGCTGAATTCTTTGTACTGACATTCATTCATAGCATATCAATTCAGAGACCAACAGCTGCTTGTGTTTCACAAATATAGGTAGTCCTTGACTTACAATGGTTCGTTTTGTGAACATTACTTAAAAAAGTGACGTACAACCATTTTTCACACTTACAGCCATTGTAGCATCCCCATAGTCATGTGATCAAAATTCAGAAGCTTGGCAACTGACTCCTCTTTATGACAGTTACAGTGTCCCGGGGTCATGTGATCATCTTTGATGACCTTCTAACAACCAAAGTGTTGTGACTCCAGCCCCTGAACCTGGCCCCATGCCCGAAAGTGACTCCGAAAGTGAGGAGGAAGGGCCGGTAAGGCTTACCTCGGGAGCACTGATTCCTGTGGCTCGGCTCCAGGTGCCAGAACCAGACCAGTCAGACGACGTAATGAGGCCGTCATCCCCTGATTCCTCCCTTCCCCAGGCTACGCCTTTAGACCCAGCTGATAATAATAATCAAGCTTGGCTTGATCCACGCTTCAGAAGATTAGAGAGGTGGCATCATCAAAAGGAAGGGTGGGGCAGGAACCCCACCCAACAGATATATAAGGAGCTTTGGGACTGCTCTCACTCCACGGGAAGCAAAAGTTTAGCTGAACCGTTTCAAAAAGAGCTGAAAGTCTTGCTACATGAGTCATTTGTTTGAACTTTGGCAGGCAGCTGCAATTTCCCTGCCACGACTGATAAGAGCTTTGAATCCATAAACTTAGTCCGTGGAAAAACAAACAAACTTTATTCGAACAGCTGGGAATTATTTCATTCCCAGTGTCGTTCAACTCAAAGTGAAACAAATGCCTCCCAACACAAATTCCTCAGTTATCTCATAAACCTTGATCCAATTAGGCAAACTGCCAAAGGCCCTTCCTGGCAAATGTCCAGAAGCCACAAAAACAAAGATGTAGACGAAGCAGAAGACGAAGCAGAAGACGCAGCTACAACATTTTTTTCCGGCAAAGCTCAAATGCTGATCTGTTTTAAGCCTTTTGGGAGGGGCCAATCATCTCTTGGCCCTACTCCCAAGTTGTCCTCTCTGCTTGAGCTGCTCTTGCCTTCTGGCAGCTCTTCTCATGTGTGCATCAGGAACAGGCTCCTCCTGTTCCTCTGCCTCACTACTATCAGTCTTTGGAGGCTCTGGAGTTCGCACCTCATTCCCCGATGGCCCTGGCCTCACCTCAGCCTCATTGCTGTCCGACTCCATTGCCAGTTCCGTAGGCTGCTGATGGACCACAACAATATAATGTCACATCCCATCTAATATTTGAAAGGTGGGTAGAGGGCAGGTTTGGCTTTTTTCAACACATTATCTCAAGATGCAACATTTTGGGTGTGAGGACCTTCTGGTCCATGCTCTAAATACAATACAATATAAATACAATAATATTAAGACATAGTTCTTAACTTTCTCTTTTTAGGGAAGGTTTTTAAAATGCTTGTGGAAAGACTGATCATTACAAATCAGACCCAAACTGTCACTGCCAATATTCAGAAAGCTGCTGAAAATATGCTTTTCCAATATGCATTCAAGGATAATGACTGCTTAGAGGTACCTGTGGTGTGATGAACTTCTCAGATGATGTATGATAAATGGTGCTGGGTTTCTATGATTATAACATTACGATAATTGTAGCCTTCTAGGATAGTTTTATGATTATTGTATTAGTACATTATTGTGCATCCAATGCTGGTGAGTTGCTTATAGGCATATCAATTGAAGTGGCATAAAAGCATGTTTACTAAAAAATGCAGCCTAAGGGAAGTGGCCAGATTACTATTTTTTTCTCCACTTCTATTTCTTAAGTTCCTTTCTTCCTCTCTGGCTCCAGTCCATTCTCCTGTACCCATTTCCATCGAATGGGGAATGGATTGAGACCAGTGAGGAATGGCCACAATCAAATGTAGGAACTCTTTTCCTTCCTCAGAGTTTTAAAATAACTTCCTATTAGAAGATTGATTAAATTTGGGGAGACATTACATTTATGCATAATGTGCAAGGAGACAAGGAGATATTCCAAGCAAGGGTGTTTATAGACTAAAGCTGGTAGGATGTAGATTTGAACCTCCCAATGCTGTTATTTGAGGCCTCTTATAAGGGATGCGGTGGCTCAGTGGCTAAGATGGTAAACTTGCCGATCGAAAGGTCAGCAGTTCAGCAGTTCGAATCCCTACTGCCACGTAATGGGGTGAGCTCCCGTTACTTGTCCCAGCTTCTGCCAACCTAGCAGTTCAAAAGCAGGTAAAAAATGTGAGCAGAAGAATAGAGACCACCTTTGGTGGGAAGGTAACAGCCGACCACATGACCACGGAGATGTCTTTGGACAGCACTAGCTCTTCAGCTTTGAAACGGAGATCAGCACCGCCCCCTAAAGTCAGGAACGACTAGCACATATGTGTGAGGGGAACCTTTACCTTTTACCCAATTAGACCTGTCCAGTCCATTAGATATTGCAGAACAGGTGTGTTGCATGTTCCATCTATGAAAGATGGAACACCTGGTTGGGACCCAGGAGATGGGTCTTTTTTTGCTGTGGCACCCACCTGTAGAACATCATTCTTCTGCCCAAGATGAGATTGGCCCCACCCTTGACATCTTTCCATAAGTCCCTTCAAACATGGCTTTGTCCTCAGGCCTAGGTATCTCAAGGAAATGGTGATTATTATTTTTTTGCATTTATATCCCGCCCTCTCCGAAGACTCAGGGCGGCTTATACTATGTTAGCAATAGTCTTCATTCTATTTGTATATTTATATACAAAGTCAACTTATTGCCCCCAACAATCTGGGTCCTCATTTTACCTACCTTATAAAGGATGGAAGGCTGAGTCAACCTTGGGGCTGGTGGGACTAGAACCTGCAGTAATTGCAGGCAGCTGCTGTTAATAACAGACTGCATTAACAGTCTGAGTCACAGAGACCCTTATTTGATGAGATGACTGCATTGCATTGAATGTCAGTTTTCTCCTTAACTTGTTAATAGTAATATTGTTAATTTTTGTTAATTGTAATTGTTTTAACATCCTGATTTTTATTGTATTGCCTAGAGCCGTGATGTTCTGTCTCCTTCCCCACTTCAGACCCACGAGCTGGCCTTCAGCCAGTGGATTCATGGCTCTTATCAGTCCTGGCAGAGAAATCGCAGCTGCCTGCCAAAGTTCAAACAAATGACTCACGTAGCAAGACTTTCAGCTCTTTTTGAAACGGATCAGCTAAACTTTGCTTCCCATGGAGTGAGAACAGTCCCAAAGCTCCTTATATATCTTGTGGGGTGGGGCTTCTGCCCCACCCTTCCTTTTGATGACCTCTCTAATCTTCTGAAGCACGGGTCAAGCCAAGCTTGATTATTATTATCAGCTGGGTCTGAAGGCGTAGCCTGGAGAAGGGAGGAATCAGGGGATGACGGCCTCATTACATCCTCCAACTGGTCTGGTTCTGGCTCCTGGAGCCAAGCCAAATGAATTGGTGCTCCCGAGGTAAGCCTTACCGACCCTTTCCCCTCACTTTCGGAGTCACTTTCGGGCATGGGGCCAGGTTCGGGGGCTGGAGTCACAACACGTGATAGCGAACCTATGGCATGTGTGTCAGAGGTGGCACGCAGAGCCCTCTCTTTGGCTACATGGGCTGTCACCAGCTGCTCTTCTGGTTTCTGGCGTGGGCATTTGCGCCAGCCAGCTGGTCTTCACGTGTGCCGGAGCACCAGAAATCCAAAGACCAGCTGGCCGGCACACATGTGCGCACCAAAAACCAGAAGACCAGCTGGCCGGTGCACACATCTGGTCTTTTGGCACTCAGTGCCGAAAACATTCGCAGTCACTGGCCTAGAGTCTCAAACAGCTGTGAGATGGGTAGCTATTTAAGAGGGAGGAAGAAGGGAGGAAGGAAGGAAGGAAGGCAGCTAAAAGTGTTACACTAAAAGTGTAAAGCCAATTCAGCCTTTGGAGAAAAGCTTCCCACTCCTGCTTTACTTCTTCCCATTCTTCATTTCTTATAAGTGTGAGAAAAGGGAAATTCTTGCAGCTAATATCTACACTGAAGTAATGGGACATTGCCCCTAGAAAGCCTCTGAGATAGCAGTAGCACTTAGACTTATATACCACCCCATAGTGCTTTATAGCACTCTGTGGGCAGTTTACAGAGTCAACCTACTGCCCCCAACAATCAGGGACCTCATTTTACCAACCTCAGAAGGATGGAAGGCTGAGTCAACCTTGAGGCCCATCAGGACCGATCGCCAAGCTGTGGGCAGAGTTTGCTTGTAATACTCTGCATTCTAAGCACTGCGCCACGAGGGCTCCTTGGTGGACAATAGACAAACTATTCCATATCTTTGATGCTTTTCCATAATTGACCGTCACTTTTCCTTCGGCAAATAACCCCTTCCTGGATTCAGTTTTTCTTCATCATGTCACAGCATGATTAAAAAGTTTAAAACGGAAACATGGACACTCTGCCTAAAAATGAAGCAGATGATTTTCCAAAAGGTCAGCAAAGAAGTCACCTGGGAATAATGTGATATTAAAATAGCCATGGTAATAGACTAGTCAAGTCAAGAGAGTTCTAATTCTATTTCTGCAACATTTAACTGGTAGACTACCGATATGAATAACCCGGTATTATTCACTTGTAGGAATGAAGTTGCGAGTAGGTTTCATACTATTCCAACCCTGAACTAACAGGAACTATTAATTGACAGGCATAACTAATTTGCCAGTATCTGATTATTTAAGCTCTCAATTACAGATAATCTATTTTTTAAAAATATCCAGTTAACAATATTGTGTTTAAATTTTAAATAGAAACGGCAAAAAGGGGGCTTATTAGTTCTTGTTAGTTTTTACTCTGTATTCAAACTTCTAATAAAGTTTATTTTTTTTTAAAAAAGGGAATTAAAAAAAAAACTAAGCTAGCAGTATTTTAGCAGGGAGTTAATCTTTCTTCCCATTACCCTTCTCTGCCATCCTTTATGCTTCTTGCAATTTGTATGAAGATACATGCAATCTGCTATCTTCCACGAGAGGTTAAGTACCATTCTTACCACTAATAGCTTCTCAGTTGATCAATAATGTTTGGGAAGAGAAGAAGCAGCATTAGACTCCACAACTGTGGGGAAAAACATTCTACAAGTCCTGGCTGGGTTCTGTACAGCTGCGCTTCGAATTATGAAGCACAGAGCGAGTTAATTACAGTCACAGAATTAATGGGATGTCAAGCTTGGCCCTTAGGTGTATGCTAATTATACCACGTCTCTAGGCATAGTCTGCAAACTTGCTTATCTGAACCCGATCAAAGTCTAAATTGAAGTCCACCTGGAAATGCTACTGTGCTGACTTATATTCTAATATCTGATCATATACAACAGCGTTTCTCAACCTTGGCAACTTTAAGATGTGTGGATTTCAACTCCCAGAATTCCCCAGCCAGCAGCAGGGCCAAGGTTAATCCTGAAACTATTGCAAATATTGGTTAGAACAGGAACTCATGCTGACTGTTACTGATTTGGTTTTTTTTTAAAAAAGCTTTCTGCTATCTAATAAAGTGTTCATTCACATTTTGTGCTAATGGAATTTCTAGAAGACTCTCTACTTTGAAAAAAAAACAAAACAATTACGCTGTGCCTTGCCATATGACCTGCTATGGTGCAACTACCAGCTTATTCCCAGGAAAAGAAAGATGCTCTAAAAGCCATGGAAGAAACAAGCAAATGTTAATGCCAGGAAGAAATAAATGTGAATATGGAGGGATGGATGGATGGATGGATGGATGGGAGTAACCAAAGCATTTCAGGCGGACAGCAAATACCACTACTGTTGAAGTTTTAATTCAGATTCAGTACAGACATTGGGAAATGATAAAGAGAAGGATAGATCAATAAGATGACAAAAAAACTGATGCCTGAAGAACCCTGTGGGACAGGCGAAAACTTGCTGAACTGTAGTTAATATGTACTAAAGGGAATTGATGAGACCAGAAATGGGAAGATTGCAAAAGGCTGAGGGATTCAAGGAGAAACCAGCATGTGTGATGCTAAAATAGCTCAGAGCAACTCAACCTTAAGAAGCAAGATGATTAGGTTGGCCTGGCTCCTACTCACTGACATTACTTCAGAGAGAAAAATGTATCTTGCATGGCAAGGCACATGGCAAACTATCCCACCTCCATACAAATGTAAAGGAAAAGGGAGCATTTGTCAGAAGAGACATTTATATTGATCAAGTAACTGCACCCTACTTTGATGCAAGGCCTATGAAAGGTTCTCATGAAGACGAGTAACAGCTCTTGGCTGTTCTGGGAGAATCTGGTTGGAATTAATGTGAAGGATGAGTGGGAGGTGTTTTTGCCTATTAGACCTTCTATCTCATCTTAGCAAGACACAATGCTCCTTTCTTTCTTTCTTTCTTTCTTTCTTTCTTTCTTTCTTTCTTTCTTTCTTTCTTTCTTTCCTTCCTTCCTTCCTCCTCTTGTCTGCTTGTGTGGGTGCATTTTATTCTGCAGGGTTGAGGCCTACTTTAACTTCTGATCAGTGGTGGGCTGCAACCGGTTTGAGAACCAGTTCTGTGAGCGGGCGCTTCACGCACAGCAGGGCTGTGGTGAAGAAGCCTGTTATTAAAACACAGTAGCCTGCAATTACTGCAGGTTCAAGCCCCACCAGGCCCAAGGTTGACTCAGCCTTCCATCCTTTATAAGGTAGGTAAAATGAGGACCCAGATTGTTGGGGGGAGCAATAAGTTGACTTTGTAAATATACAAATAGAATGAGACTATTGCCTTACACACTGTAAGCCGCCCTGAGTCTTCGGAGAAGGGCGGGATATAAATGTAAATAAATAAATTAAAAAAATTGAAAATACACCAATTTCAACCTTAGCTGCTTACCTTCTAAGGCCCTGGTAACTAGAACAGCTGAGGTGCGGAAATCAGCTGTGTCGCACAAATCAGATGAGCCAAAAAGAAGGAAATATAGAACAGAATAAAGGAGGGGCGGGTGGGCGGGGCCAGCTGATCATCAGAACTACCGGTTTGCCCGAACTGGTCCGAACTGGCAGCAGCCCACCATTGCTTCTGATCTGGAAAACTATTCTCAGTGATTGTTTTCCTTCATTGTTCTTCTTTCTCACATGAATGTGCCAATCCACAGTGAGGCCTAGAATTGTGTTGCTGTTAAGGAAAAGAAGATATACATGTTTATGTGTATATACACATGTATGACAATCAATCAGAATAGGGCTGGAAAGGACCTTGAGGTCTTTTAGTCTAACCCCCTGCTCAAGCAGGAGACCCTATATAAGTAATCCTTGACTAACAGCAGTTCATTTAATGACCATTCCAAGTTACATTGGCACTGAAAAATGTCACATATAACCGTTTTTCAGGGTTATGACCTTTGCAGCATCCCCATGATCACGTGATCAAAATTCAGACGGTTGCCAACTGTTCATATTTATGACCGTTGCTGTGTCCTGAGGTCATGTGATCCCCTTTTGCGACCTTCTCACAAGCAAAGTCAACGGAGAAGCCAAGTTCATTGAACAGCCAGGTTCCAAACTTATCAACTGCAGTGATTCACTTAAGAACTGTGGTAAGAAAGGTTGTAAAATGGGACAAAACTCACTTAACGGATATGTCACTTAACAACAGAAATTTTGGGCTCAATTGTGGTCATAAGTCAAGGACTACCTGTACCATTCCAGACAAGTGGCTCTTTTTAAAAGCCTCCAGTGATGGAGCAACCACGAATTCTGAAGGCAAGCCGTTCCATTGTCCTCACTGTTAGGAAGTTTCTCCTTGATTCCAGGTTGCTTCTCTCCTTTAGTCTCCATCCATTGTTGGATGCACACAACACACACACACACACACACACACACACACACACACACACACACACACAGGAGCTACACATCAAACTGAGAATTGTTCTGGGCTGCATAAACAGAGGGATAGAATCAAGAGCACGTGAAGTGTTAATATCACTTTATAATGCCTTGGTAAGGTCACACTTGGAATACTGCATTCAGTTTTGGTTGCCACGATGTAAAAAAGATGTTGAGACTCTAGAAAGAGTGCAGAGAAGAGCAACAAAGATGATTAGGGGATTGGAGGCTAAAACATTCTCAAAATCCCAAAAGCTTTAACCAAAAACTGTCTACTATTGACCTTACCCCATTCCTAAGAGGTCTGTAAGGGGCGTGCATAAGAGCACAAACGTGCCTACCGTTCCTGTCCTATTGTTCCCTTTCATTATATCCAATTAATATAGTTATTACATACTTATGCTTATATATATGCTTATATATTATATAGTTATTTTCATGTTTATGCTTATATATACTGCTGTGACAAAATAAATAAATAAAAATAAAAAATAAAAATATGAAGAACGGTTGCAGGAACTCAGTATGTCTAGTTTAATGAAAAGAAGGACTAGGGGAGACCTGATAGCAGTGTTCCAATATCTCAGGAGTTGTCACAAAGAAGAGATTGTGAATGCTCCAACACTGGAAATTTTTAAGAAAATGTTGGATAACCATCTGACTGAGATGGTGTAGGGTTTCCTGCCTGGGCAGGGGGTTGGACTAGAAGGCCTCCAAGGTCCCTTCCAACTCTGTTGTTATATTATATTATATTAACTAATCAAGGAGAGAAGCAACTTAGAACTAAGGAAAAATTTCCTGACAGTTAGAACAATCAATCAGTGGAACAACTTGCCTGCAGAAGTTGTGAATGTTCCAACACTGGAAATCTTTAAGAAAATGTTGGATAACCATTTGTCTGAAGTGGTGAAAGGTTTCCTGCCTGGGCAGGGGGTTGGACTAGAAGACCTCCAAGGTCCCTTCCAACTCTGTTATTATGAATTATGAATTGGGTATTTGCACATTTTACCAGTAGGACAGTCCCATTTTTAAATACATCTTGGAGATACACTTACTCAATCCCTTTTTTCAGTTGTTGCTGCAGTAGTTATTTGAAATTGCCAGATGACTTGTCATTTGACACATTAGTGTGGCAATCTAGCTGGCAAGTATTTCTGACAGTACATTATGTTTGCATGAGCTATTCTGCATACTAAAAACAGAGCAATCCCTTGCTTTGTTGTCAATGTCCTCTTTTTTTGGGTCTGCCATGCCATTTGGTAATTCTTAGAGCTTCCGACAAATTAATTTATCACTCAGTGAAATTGTGCTGGACATTAATGAAGCCGTTTAGCATTCATGCAGAAGTCCTCTCAATTTCCACAACTGTTCTATTGTAGTACAACATTTGTTGGACAATAATAAATGGTACTTAATCCTTAAAGCTCTAAATAGTTTCTAATTTGGTGAGCAATAAATTCATTTCATAGTTGTTTGCCCTGTTCTCTTCCTCACCCCCGCAATTCTTGCTTTCTTAATTAGACATTTTCAGTCCAGCCACTATGTCCAAAACAAATCTACACGCATATGGGAAACACAACAATATTCTGGATTGAAGCCCAGTTTGCCATAGTAGATAGACCAGTCTTTGATAAGTCATTCCAGTGACCGGTAGCTCAATTTTCCCATTGTTTCAGCAGAGCAAATATTTGTGGAATACATCTGCCAGAAGAAGCTTTGCATAAGCATTCATCTCTTCACCTTAAAAGAGATAATAACTAATTCCAGACACATTTTTATTCCAATGAGGGAAATTTGTGCTAGCATTCTACTGTATGCTAACTTTGCTCATTATAGATCCTTCTCATTATCATCTTGAAGGTGCATCTGTTCACTGCTGCCTCTCTGCTCATGGGTTTCCTCTACTGCTACTACCATAGTAATCTATCTTCCTTAATCTTATACTGCTATAAGTCTATAGAGATTCTCAGTCATCCAGGTCATGGTTATCCCAATGGTACCTTTGTCACTGTTGGGACAACCGTGACCTGGATGACGGACAATCTCTACAGAAGTTTAGCTATACAAGTTGGGATGAACACCCTTTGAATGGTGTGAGAGTAGGAATGGATTTCCAGAGGAAAAATTTCAGACTACAAGAACCAGGAGCCCCACTCAGGTGATCCTGAGGACATAGATCAACCTCCAAGTGCTTCAAACGACCCTCTAAAAGGATGCAAATGACCAGCTGTCTGCAAGGAATATAAATCCTTCCATTCCCCATTATCCTGTCAGAGCTGAAGCTTCTTGGATGAGAAGCGAAATGTCTTCAAAAAAACAAGAAAGTTCAGCTGCCTTCTGAAAAAAGCACTTTTGGGATTTACAGGATATTGCTATCGTTCCACAACAGTAGAGATCCCAGATCAAACATGCATGCTTTGTTACTATTCTGCCATGTTAGAAAAATAACATTTGTATATGGAAGAGGATAAGGGAATACAGTGGTCTTAAGTGTCCTGAAGAATATGCGAAGCCACAAACTGTGCAGATCGTCCTCGATTTAAAACAGTTCATTTAGGGTCCTCTCAAAGTTATACAACACTGAAAAAAAGTGACCATTTTTTCACACTTGTGACTGTTGCAGCATCCCCACAGTCACGTGATCAGAATTTGGATACTTGACAATTGACTCATATTTATGACCGTTGCAGTGTCCCACATGGTTGTGAGATCACCTTTTGCAACCTTCTGACAAACTATGTCAATGAAGCCAGATTCACTTAACAACTGTGTCACTAACTTAACAACTGCAGTGATTCACTTAACAAGAAAGGTTGTAAAATGGGGCAAAAGCCACTTAACAAATGTCTCACTTAGCAACAGAAATTTTGGGCTCCAATGTGGTCATTTGTTGAGGACCACCTGAATGGGATACGGCGACCCATTTGTCATCTTCACACTCAGAACAGGTCCAAGTAGTGTCTCTGCTCCTGATCTTCAGTATAAAAATCCAGTGTGGATCAGTGGTGGTACTCAGCCAGTTCCATCCGGTTCAAGCGAACCGGTAGCAGCCGCTATGGGAGGCTCTGCCCACCCACCCGGATGTCATCACGTCCCGTTTTTTACGCTCTGTGCATGCAGGGAATTTATTTATTATTTATTTATTTATTTTATTAAATTTTTATACCGCCCTTCTCCCGAAGGACTCAGGGCGGTGTACAGCCGAAATAAAATACAGAATATATACAATTAAAAGAAATTAAAATAAACTATTACTAAACGGCCGATAATTTAAAAGATTTAAAAATTTAAAATATTACTAAAACCCCAATTTAAAATCCACTATTTACGCTCTGCGCATGCACGAAGGTGGGGTGTGTGAGTGAAGCGAGCGTGAACATGCTCACATTTGTGAACCGGTAGTGAAGATAAGTGAATGCCACTCCTGGTGTGGATGCTGGCAATTATTTTACAACTAGGAATTGCAACAAATGCTCTTGATTTTTGGAATAGCAGCTGAAGTAATGTGAATAGGATATGGGACACTGGTAGGGATTGGATTTGGGGATATTCTTTGTTTTTAAACATGGTGATAAAGAGTATTGGGTGATAGAGGCTGCTGTTCACATCTGTTACTATCTAAAAATAAGCAAGAAATTATGCTATCAGTTATAGAGTCATAGCCAAAGAACTCCAAGGTTTACAAAAGCCTAACAAAGGGCCACAGGTTGCCTACAAAAGTGAAATGGGAGACATCATTCATTCATTCATTTATTCATTCATTCATTCATCCATTCATATTCATCCATCCATCCATTCATTCATCCATCCATTCACTCACTCACTCACTCATTCATATTCATTCATTCATTTGTTCATTCATTCGATTAGAGGCATCGAGAGTAGCATGTATGCAGCAAAGCATATTTGGAATCCTCACCCAACATGAGAAGGCTGATGGTGAAGTATCCATGGCTGAAGTATTGGGGCCACTGGAACAAGTTCATGCATGATCTACACAGATAATGGCCAAATAGAGTTGAATGGCCACATAGAGTTAATGCATGAAATAAAGAAGAACAGGGAAGACACTGCTATCTGGGTTTTCATCTGACTGAATGAACAAATGACATGGCTATGTCTTTATAAACCCAATATTTATGAATATTTATGCCATATTTCCATTGATTATTCCAAGGAGGTCTTGGGCTATGGAAGAGACAAGTTGAACCAAGGCTCTGTCCTATTACAACTCAGGCTGTGGTTGCAGTTTCTATTTATCATTTATCACTTCATTTGGACATGTTGAGAAAAGAAGAGAGCCTTGGTGTCCAGACAAGCAGCCCATTGTGGTTATTCCTCAGCCATCACCCTGGCTGAGGAACTCTGGGAGTTGAAGTCCACAAGTCTTAAAGTTGTCAAGGCTGGAGACCCCTGGTCTAAGCAACAAGGCAACACAAAGTAGTAGATGCAGTGAATCATCAGTAAAAGTGGGAGCTGGACAGAGTATTTTGGGTTCCAATCTCTTTTTGTTCCCCCAGTTCAGATCATTCACCAGCAAATGAAGCACCATAGTTGACATGGTCAAGAAATTCAGTTGAGGGCAGCTGGCTGTTTTCATGATTCACATTTATCTGCACCGAGTATTACAAATTTACTGCCTTCTTCTGGGGAGAAAGAGAGATAAAAAGTACGCAGATTTGCAATCATCCTGGGTGCTGGTTGAGAAGAAGCACTTACAATGTCTTTTGACACTGCACTTTGATCAATTTGATGGGTTTAATATTATAGAAATATTTCATTTTTGTATTGTGATGGTGGGGTGGGTGGAACGGAGTCTAATCATCCATCCATCTGAACTCTGGTTTTTTTGTCATGAACTGCTGCAAAGAATACCCAGGGGAGGAGAAACCCTGATTTTAAAATATCAGCACCATCAACAAATAAAAAGAACACTTAATTCAGTGATTAGTTCAAACTGTGCCATTTCCACTTTTCCATTTCATAAGTCACTGTGTTGTTTTCAAAGGTATTATTTGAGCAAAGTGGCATCTAATTATGTTTTCTCTTCCATATTTTTTTCTTCTTTGTTATAGGAGATAATGAAGGCTACAGAGGAAAAGTTGTACAATTGATTTATGCCTAAGATTGCAGATGGGGCGGAAGCCAGAAAGGAGGGGAGGGTGGGGAAGGGTTTTAATGATATAAATATGAATGAGAGAAAGTGGGGGGGGGGACAGCTGGCAAGATCACATGGTAGATTTTCAATTAGAAAACTCCTTTTTAGTGGGCAAGCCTGAACTACCAGCTACCAGTCAAATAATATTGAATAAAGTAATTATGAATCTAACAAGTTTTCTAGGAGACACAGCAGATTTTCAAAGCTGGTAAGAGCCACACATAACTGTCAGTATAAAAGACAAGTTCATGTAAAGGTAAAGGTTCCCTCGCACATATGTGCTAGTTGTTCCCGACTCTAGGGGGCGGTGCTCATCTCTGTTTCAAAGCCGAAGAGCCAGCGCTGTCCGAAGATGTGGTCATGTGGCTGGCATGACTCAACACCAAAGGCACACGGAACGCTGTTCCCTTCCCACCAAAGGTGGTCCCTATTTTTCTACTTGCATTTTTTACGTGCTTTCGAACTGCTAGGTTGGCAGAAGCTGGGACAAGTAACGGGAGCTCACTCCTTTACGCGGCGCTAGGGATTCAAACCGCTGAACTGCCAACCTTTCTGATCGACAAGCTCAATGTCTTGCCACTGAGCCACTGTGTCCCTAAATTCATGTACAACTGCTAAATTTGCAAAGAAATCTGCTTCTTTGTCCCCAGAGTTCCCTCCCCTATTCCTCCCCTTTTTTAGAATTGCGGGGAGAGAAATGGGGATAAGAAATGTTGTGAGAGACCTTCCCATGATGGACACTCAGGATTAAATCAAGAACAGGACCCAGACTTTGAATCTGACTTGTCACAAAGCCATTTGTTTTTCTAACTGGTATCTATTCCATTCATTTTTTTTTTTTGGTTACTGTTGTATTTAGTTGGTTCCTCCTTCTCAGACCAACAGGGTTTGTTTGTATATGTCATGATCTAAATCCCCAGTTGTCTTCCTCCTTCATTTTGGCAGAGTTCCTACATCACACTAGGTCTCTCATGGCAAACCTATGGCATGTGTGCTAGAGGGTGCACGCAGAGCCCTCCCTACTGGCACACGCGCCGTTGCCCCAGGTCAGATCTCCGTGGCGTTTCTTTCATGAGCAAACAATGAAACAGAAGCTCATGAAAGGAAAAAGATCTTACCTCTTGCCACACTGCCAGTGTTGGGATGCCCCGCTTCTCAATGGCCAGCTGGTCTTCAGGTCTCTGCTGTGCATGTGCGCATGTCCGCGCATTTGCATGTCCGTGCATGTATGTGCACATGTCTTCAGATGTGCATGTTTGCACACACATACCTTTCGGTTTGGGCATGCGCGTGGCTTGGGCACTCAGTGTCTAAAAGGTTCACCATCATCACTAAAAGGTTCGCAATCACAAAGTGGTTTGTTGAATAAACAAAAACTCACTATGTACATATGTAGAATAGAATAGAATAGAATTTTGTTATTGGCTAAGTGTGATTGGACACACAAGGAATTTGTCTTGGTGCATATGCTCTCAGTGTACATAGAAGAAAAGATACCTTCATCAAGGTACAACACTTACAACACTTAATGATCGTCATAGGGTACAAATTTAACGCTTAATGATAGTCATAGGCTACAAATAAGCAATCAGGAAACAATCAAAATTATTCCAATCTCAAAACAAATGAACCGTTTGATGGTCTAGCATGATATGTGAACTGTGTCCCAGGGTAATCAGCTCAGTTACAGTTTGGCTTCAGTTTAATTAATTTTTTCCATAAACAGCGAGGACACCTGACTAATAGACTCCTTAGAGAACCAATCAAGTCTTTTGCTGGTTGGCTCAAGAGGAAAGACCAACATTCGGGCTAGTTATATATTCCAAACATCAGATACTATGCTATAAGAATATCCTGAAGTTATCTAATGCCTCCTTGGCCCATCTTTAAGGAGGCAAACGTTTAAAAAGTACAGCTCAACAATCTCATTTTTCCAAAGCTTAGAGTTGCAGTATTTTTATTCTGCAAGGTTTTAAAATCCAGCAATTTATCCATTTTTATATGTTTGCTTACAGCAGGGGTGTCAAACGCGATTTCATTGAGAGCCACATCAGGGTTGTGTCTGACCTCAGGGGGCCGGAGTGGGCATGGCCAGCTCAACATCACTCATGTCGGCGCCTATGGTGGCCTGAGCACTCTGCCACTCTCCGAGCTCCGTTTTGGGCTGCGACGGCCTCCTGCAACCCTCTGCCAGTGAAAATGAGCTCCATTTCCACTGGCAGAGGGTTGCAGGAGGCTGTCGTAGCCCAAAACGGAGCTCGGTAGCCCGTATTTGCTGGCAGAGGCACCGCGGGCCAGTCCTTCACTGTTTCCAGGGTGGCCATTTGATGGTCTAACATGTCATGTGAACTGTGTCCCAGGGTAATCCAGATTATGCTGGGCCAGATTTGGCCCACGGGCCTTGAGTTTATACCCCTGGCTTACAGAGTCTGATTGTAGTTCATGAATTGGTGGTACTTTAGTTATTACTTCGTGTCTGCATTCCAATCAGGACAGCAAGGAAGTGGGCAATGTCATGTCCTCATTGACGTGATGACAGGACAGGACAGATGCAGACTTCAATAGATAGTTAGGGCTGCAGAACAAAACAGTTGCAACCAGATTGCTTTCCACTGAGGACCTTGTGCAGGTAGTCCTCGACTTACAGCCACAATTAAGCCCAAAATTTATGTTGCTAAGTAAGACATTCGTTAAGTGAGTTTTGGCCCATTTTACAGCCTTTCTTGTCACAGTTTTTTTTTTTTTTTTTTTGGTTTACATTTATACCCCGCCCTTCTCCGAAGACTCAGGGCGGCTTACAATGTATAGGGCAATAGTCTCATTCTATTTGTATATATTTACAAAGTCAACTTATTGCCCCCCCAACAATCTGGGTCCTCATTTTACCTACCTTATAAAGGATGGAAGGCTGAGTCAACCTTGGGCCGGGCTCGAACCTGCAGTAATTGCAGGCTTTGTGTTCTTAATAACAGGCCTTACCAGGCAGAGCTAAACCGGCCCAAGTTGTTAAGTGAATCACTGCAATTGTTAGGTTAGTAACATTAGTAGTTAGGTTAAGTGAATATGTCTTCCCCTTTGACTTTGCTTGTCAAAAAGTCACAAAAGCTGATCATATAGCCCCAGAACACTCCAACCGTCATAAATATGAACCAATCGCTAAACATCTGAGTTTTGATTATGTGACCATCAGGATGCAGTGGTAGACATAAGTGAGAAAAATGGTCATAAATCACCTTTTTCCATGCCGTCATAATTTTGAATGGTCGCTGTAAGTTGAGTACCCCCCAAATACTGCACAAACCAGAAAGAGGGCTGAGAAAATACCTACAGACCCTTCACATCCTGGAAATAAACTGTTTATCAGTTTTGGAAGGAAATTTTCTTTTTGCTTCTTAACTGCCACATATTTTAGCTGGGGAAGTTGGAAGGGGGTTGTCGTTGGAACAGTAGAAAGTTAGTCATAACAACATTCTGTATTCAAGGACATTCAGCGTCTGATGGAGACTGCCTGAAAATTGTATCCAATTGAGTGTGAAGAGTTGATTAGATAATGTGATGAACTTGTGGGTGTGGGGCAGGGCTGTGAACTGTCAACTGAGTGTGGAAAACCTGGTAACTTTCAGTTTCGGGTTTTCCCAGCTGTGCCAACATGACATCTCTAATAAATTGGAACTTTGAGGAACCTCAAGCCTCAGAGCTTTATTTCGTTGGGGGTGTTCCTTGGAACCCTGACACTGTTTCAATTTCTCCCCTCAGGATGACACTATAGGGCAGAGGTGTCAAACTCACCGTGTCACGTTGCCATCATGTGATGTTTCGCAACATTTTCCCCATTTGTGGAGCTGGGGTGGGTATGGCCTGTGCATGACACATCCAGCCTGCGGGCCACCAGTTTGACATCCCTGCTATAGGGCACTGCATGCCAAAACAACAAGACACAAAGTAATTTTCCACATTCCATCACTTTGCTAAACACATAATTCTCTTAGCATTGCCTTATGCCTAAAGATAGCTAATCATATAGTAAGACTGTATTACTAGTATCCTTCTCACCCGTCCTATTACTTACTCCCACTGGTATCTTATGACTATCACTTGTTGTTTGTATGTTATGATTTATGACTATCTCTTATGATTTATCACTTTGTTGCTTCTATGTATACTGAGAGCTTATGCACCAGAGACAAATTCCTTGTGTGTTCCATCATGCTTGGCCAATAAATAATATTCTATTCTAGAATATTATTCTCCTCTCCTCTATCACACCAGGCATTTTCCTGCCCTTAAAGCAAGATCCGAAAGAAGCAAGTGCAACAGTGAAGGAAACATTATTTTTAGAGGCGAACACAAGACTGAAATAATATTGGAGCCTGAGACTTGGAGAGAGTAATAAGAGTAATATTTTTTAATGCTTGCAACAGACTTTCCAGTCAATGGAAATTGAGCCCTGTAAAACCTCATGTCACCAAAGCACCCCATCACCTTTTCTCATTTGATCTAAAATGATGCTTGCGCCTAGTTTTCCCCCATCTCTGCTGTTTCTTTTAAAGCTGCAATACCACAAAATGTTGGTGATTTGTAGAAAACAATAACTGTAACAAAGAACCCAGTCCAAGGAGGTAAAGCTCTTGATCTTGGTCTATTGCTGGGGATTAGCTCATATTCTTTTGGATAGGTTCCATGGACTGTAACCTCTGATACTGGGGTGAAATTCAGAAGATTCTGACAGGTCCTGGAGAACCAGTAGCGGAAATTTTGAGCAGTTCGGAGAACTGGCAAATACCACCTCTGGTTGGCACCAGAGTGGGGTGGGAATGGAAATTTTGCAATATCCTTCCCCCAGGAGCAGGGAGGGAATTGGGATTTTGCAGCCTCCTTCCCATGCCACGCCCACCAAGCCACGCCCACCAAGCCACACCACGCCCACCTAGCCATGGCCACAGAACCAGTAGTAAAAAAAGTTGAATTCCACCACTGTGAATGGATCCATTCAGGATCTGGGGATACCATATTGCTATTTTTTTTTTATTTAAAGGGAATAGATTGTAACCAGGGGTGAAATCCAGCAGGTTCTGTCAGGTTCTGGAGAACCTGTAGCAGAAATTTTGAGCAGTTCGGAGAACTGGTAGCAGAAATTTTGAGTAGTTCGGAGAACTGGCAAATACCACCTCTGGCTGGCTCCAGAGTGGAGTGGGAATGGAGATTTTGCAGTATCCTTCCCCTGGAGTGGAGTGGGAATGGAGATTTTGCAGTATCTTTCTCCTGCCACACCCACCAAGCCACACCACGTCCACCAAGCCAGGCCCACAGAACCGGTAGTAAAAAAATGTAGATTTCACCACTGCTCTGATAGGAACTTTTCCCTTTCGTATATGGTCTATTTGAACCCTGAACAGTGTGGTACTTTGCTTTGGCAACATGCTCAAGAAAATTTCAAGAGGCACAGTCTACCGCTAGGCACGTTTTATAGACCTTATGTCCTTTATTCAGGGATTCCCCATTAGAGCATTTCAGGTAGCAAGACTGAAAAAAATGCTAATACAGACCTTAGAGAGTTGTTGCTAGGCATGTTAGAGTTTAGCCATGGGATTGACTAATAGATTCTGTCCTCTAATTATAGCCCCAGATTACTGAAGGAGGCAAACACAAATGCCAACACAGTTAAACAGGAACCTGGTCCAGCAATCACAAAGTCCTGAGCTAATGGTAGCAGGGAATCGTTGATTTACGGCCACAATTGAGCCCAAAATTTCTGTTGCTATGTGAGATCATTGCTATTTGAGTTTTGCACCGTTTTGCAACCTTTCTTGCCACAGTTGTTGAAGCGAATCCCTGACGTTGTTCAGTTAGTAACGTCGATGTTAAGTAAATCTGGCTCCCCCAGGTCGCAAAAGGGGATCGTGTGACCCCAGGATATTGCAATCGCCGTAAATATGAACCAGTGGCCAAGCGTCTGAATTTTGATCCCTTGACTATGGGGATGTTGAAACAGTTGTAAGGGTGAAAAACAGTCATAAGTCACTTTTTTTATTGCCATTGTAACTTCGAACCATCGCTCAACAAATGGATGTATTGTATTTATCAGACTATAAGACGTGCCTAAATTTGGAAGAATAAAACAACAAAGACTTTTTTTGAGTCTTTTTGGGGGTCTTTTCCAGTCTTTTTTCAGCCTGTTTCAAGGGCTTTTTTCGGTCCATTTTTGAGGCTGTTTTGGACTGGTTTTTCCAAAAAATAGGCCCAAAAAGCCTCAAAAACAGACCAAAAAAAAGCCCCCAAAATGGGCCAATAAAGCCCCCAAAATGGGCCAAAAGAGCCCCTAAAATGAGCTGAAAAAGACTCTAAAATGGGCCCAAAAAAAAAAGCCTCGAAAACAGGTTGAAAAAAGACTCAAAAATGGGCCCAAAAGAAAGGCCTGAAAAAGCCCCCCCCCCACCCAAAAAAGGCCTGAAAACAGCTGGTGGGTAGGTGGGGCTTCAGCAATATTCGGTCTATGAGAGGCACAAACATTTTCGCCCCCTTTTGGGAGACAAAAAAGTGTGTTTTACAGTCTGAAAAATACGGTAAATCAAAGACGACTTGTAACCTAATCTAACCTATTACAATCAGATTCAAAGTTTCCAGATGAGTCTCTGAACCGGCTTTCCATATGGAACTGGAAGCTCGAATGGATGAATTAAATCACTTACGACCGAACTGATTCGACTGAAGGGACAAACAATACAACAATACGATGGGACATTTACTTTGTTTGCTGAACAGATGCCTCGACTTTCTCTCCATCAGTCAAACCGATAAAATGATAAGATTAACCTAGCCATTCCCAAGTGTTCTACTAATCCTGACCAAAGCTGTCATCTTATCGCTTCCCCCCCCCCCTTCCTGGCTTCTTCCTCTGTTTTTCCCTCCTCCTGTATTGCTTTCATGAGCTATACATTATTACCGAGCACTGTAATTTATTCAGTGTTACCATGTCATTAATTATGCTACAGTTTTCAGTAATTAAACTGCCTACCATCTTGCATTATTAAGCTGATGAAGCATTGGGGGAATGCAAAACGCAAGCTAGTTGCCGTACCTGCTCAGAAGGTGCTGTACCAAATATGCAATTAGACTGAACTAAATGGAAGAAAAAGAGTTATTTATGCTTTGTGGGATAGGTCCTTCAAAGCTTCCTTATTTAAATTCCTTTTAAATCAGCATTTCTCTTTCCTCAGAAGGACAAATCATTAAAATATTACGTAGAATCCCCGCAATAGAGAAGCTTAGCACAAATTGAAAGGTGCTGACAAGATCAGATTCTTTTTCAGTACTGCTATTTCAACAAGATTTGAACGTTGAATTTTTCTACCAGAAACCTCTTCAACTTACTGTCATGCAGAAATCTTAGACTGTAACTTGCATTAGTCCTGTCAAGTGATAATGACAAAACTATATTGTGAGTATGGGCTGCATCATCATTTAAAAGGCACCAACTTGGAGAATGCTATTCAAATCATCATCATCATTTAATGACCCCTTAATACCTTGCAGGATGGAGTCTGGACAACTGAATGGAGCTAGCAGAACATTGAATGGCCAGATGCCCTTCCTGTCACCAATGAGGAGTTTTGTTCAGCAGATATATTGGAGAATGCTATTTATATGGAAAAAAAAAAACCAAGGGAAAAAAGCCATCATTTTAAGCTGGTCCAGGTGCAGGTAGTCCTTGACTTACAATTATTCATTTAGTGACCATTCAAAGTTACAACAGCACTGAAAAATTGACTTATGTTCGCTTTTCACACTTCTAACCTTTGCAGCAACCCCATGGTCATGTGATAAAAATTTAGATGCTTGGCAAGTGATTCATATTTATGACGGTGGCAGTATCCCAGAGTCATGTGATCACTTTTTTGCAACAAGCAAAATCATTGGGAAATCCAGATTCACTTAACAACCATGTTACTAACATAACAAGTGTGTCAGCTTTGGAAGCTGGCAGTCCATTGGGTCATCCCAGGGACTTAGCTCCGCCTTTCATCCGCAGACTAACGGGGCTGCAGAAAAATTGAACGCAATGGTGGAACAGTATATTCAGTGTTATGTAAACTATCAACAAGAAAACTGGGTGGACCTGTTACCTTTTGTGGAAGTAGCATATAATAATGCCGTACATAGTAGCACGGGGTTAACTCCTTTTCAGATAACCACCGGCATGGTTATCACTTAACAATTATGGCAAGAAAAGTCATAAAATGGGGCAAAACTCATTTAACAACTTTCTCACTTAACAGCATTAATTCTGGGGCTCAATTGTGGTCATAAGTCGAAGACTACTGTACAGTAAGTTAGGTATAAAGGGGTTTCAGAATTTGGAAGAGGAAATTCTTGGTCTCAGGCTTAGTCTAGCTGTGAGACGGTATAGTCAATTTTCAAAGCAGAGAAAGGCCTGAGACATCTGTACTGCAATTGTTAGACAGCATGAAGTCTGTAGATTGACTAACTCTGGAAGAAATCTTAGGAAATTGTCCAACAGAGCAACATCAATTCTTGCTGCTGCTCTAGTGGCAGTTTCCAACTGTAAACCGGAAGGGGTCAAACATTCATAACCAGGGACTTCTAATGAGCTTCTCAGAAGAAAGAACCCACAAATCATGTCCTTGGTCTTCGGCTGTGAACTCGGTTTTGATTTTCCCCTCCTAATTAACTCCCTGCTTTTAGCGACTTTCCATCTCAGCCTAATTGCAAAGAAAGGTGAAGCTCTCTGTTATTGCTTCCAAGGAGTCCAAAACTCTTCTTGATCTGTTACAAACAATTGAGACATCTGCTGGTAGATTATCGTCTCCTTTCCACAAATCTGTAGAAAGCAGCAGATTGAAGAGGCTCTACAAAAGAAGGCAGCTTTGGCACCGATTCTCATATGAAAAAGTGGAATGAAGACTACTTCAGCTTCAATTGCAACAATACACGAGCACACAATAGATTTAAGCTTAATGTTAACCGCTCCAATCTGGATTGCAGAAAATATGACTTCAGTAACAGAGTTGTTAATGCTTGGAACACACTACCTGACTCTGTGGTCTCTTCTCAAAATCCCCAAAGCTTCAACCAAAACCTATCTACTGTTGACCTCACCCCATTCCTAAGTGGTCCATAAGGGGCGTGCATAAGAGCACAAGCGTGCCTACCGTTCCTGTCCTATTGTTCCCTTCCGTTATATCCAATTTATATAGTTATTATATACTTATATATATGCTTTTATATTGTATAGTTATTTCATGCTTATGCTTATATATACTGTGTGACTAAATAAATAAATGAATGAATGAATGAATGAATGAATGAATGAATGAATGAATAAATAAATAAATAAATAAATAAATAAATAAATAAATAAATAAATAAATGTTTAAAACAAGTCCCAAAATAGAAAGTAAAACTGGTATCTGCTCACTTCTAGATACAAACCCTTTCAATATTTTATCAGGGGAGGCTTCTGTAATTTGGGAAAGCCCTTGTGCAGTTTTTATGCTATCAATTCCACCAATACAATAAGATTTTTCTTCTTCTTCCAAGACTATCAATCAAGCGTCTCTTTATGGACATAAAGAACTACATCGTCATCAGCAACAATCAGTACACACAAACACACCTTGTTCAGAATGCTTGCCTGTGCACAGATCCAAGAAACAGAAACCAAAAGTGGAATTATGTGACTATCAAAGATCACCTTTAATTTTTTTAAGCAGAGGATATCTGAACAAGAGTCAAAGGTGTTATTTCTGGGGAGGAGATCTATCTATATATATATATATATACTCAAGCAAAATGTGAGCACAGAAGACTATCCAAAAGGATTTAAAGGATACTCAACAAGTCTCAGCAGAAAACAAGCAGAAAGTGGAAGGTCTGGAGGGTGAGATGCGGGCAGTGCAGAAAAGAGAGGAGACGACAGGCAATGCTGTGCTTGGACTACAGATGGATAAAATGTCTTATTTCCTTAGGTTTCAAAATTTGGAAGAAGTGGACCAAGAAGATTTGAGAGATGTTGTGACTAAATTGTTGGGAGAATTTCTTGGGAGAGGTGTTGATTTCATGAATTGGGATGTGGATCGAGTTTATAGAGTTAATTCACAATATGCACGCACGCATGCAGTTCCCAGAGAGGTTCATGTCAAATTTGTGAGAAGAGAGACGAGAGATGAAATTCTTAGAAAACATAGGAGTGGGGCACTGACTCATAGGGGCAGGGAGATAGCCATTCTGAGGCAGATTCCCAGACAGGTACGTGAAATGAGAAAGAAATATTACTTTTTGTCAAGCAAATTGTACCAGAAGGGAGTAGGCTTCAGATGGCTGATGCCAGAGGGATTGATGATTTTCCGGGAGGCATTACGAAAAAATTAGTACAATTGCGGAGGCTACGGCCTCGTGGAGGAACACAAAGCCCTCCTGGAACTAGATGACCCAGGAATTGAAGAAGGAGGTTATAGACCATGGGGCGGAGGCGGCTGCCGCTGTTGCGGCCCTGGAGTTGGGTCAGGCTGAACCCAGAGTTCTGAGATCCAAAACTAGGAAGTGATAAAGATATTTGGTATTGTGTTGGTTTTCCTTATTCTCTTTTGTATGATATTCTGTTTATTCTTGACCCTTCTTTATTGCGTATGTAAGATTTGTAAACTTAGCTACTTCGTGTCACCTGCTTGCCATATGGCTGTTGTATGTGTTAAAAATTTGAGCAAAATTCTTATCTTGCATAAGAAAAATGAAAATTTACCATACCTGATATGTATTTGTATAAACCTTTTTTGACCAATAAAAACTTTTTGAACAAAAAAAAAAAAAAAATGTGAGCACAGAAAACAACTGATTTCTGTGATGCTGATCAAACCATCCACAGGAAATATGGAGAAAAAATAGATGTACACAAGTGGAAATGAGGGGGGAAAAGAGAGAGTATATAGTAGTGGCCCCTAACCTTTTGGGCATCAGGGAATGGATAGAGGAATTTCCACAGACTGGAAGGGGCTTGGTTTCGCATGTCGCCTGCATCCCACGGATGGGGCTTTGCACAGCCCAGTTGCTGGCATGCCACGGACCAGTCCCAGTCCACAGACCATGGATTGTGGACCCCTGGTATCTTTACAACCACAATTGAGCCCAAAAATTATTGTCTTGACCCAGACCCAAGTCCGTGAAACAAACAAACAAACTTTATTCGAACAGCTGAGAATTACTTCATTCCCAGCGTAGTTCAACTAAATTAAAACAAATTCCTCCCAACACAAATTCCTCAGTCCTATCACCAACCTTGGTCCAATTAGGCAAACTGCCAAAGGCCTTTCTTGGCAAAATGTTCAGAAGTCACAAAAATAAATGCAAGATAGATGAAGCAGAAGATGAAGCTACCGACGTTGCGTTCCTGCAAAGCCCAAATGCCGTTGCTGGTCTGTTTGAAGCCTTATGGGAGGGGCCAATCATCTCTTGGCCCTACTCCCGAGTTGTCCTTTTTGCTTGAGCTGCTCTTGCATTCTGGCAGCTCTTCTCATGCGTGCATTAGGAACAGGCTCCTCCTGTTCCTCTGCCTCACTACTGTCAGTCTCCGGAGGCTCTGGAGTCCGCACATCACTCCTCAGCGGCCTTGGCCTCACCTCAGCCTCATCACTGTCCGACTCCGTTGCCAGCTCCGCAGGCTGCTGGCGGACCACAACAATTATGTTGCTCAGTGAGACATTTGTTAGGTGTGTTTTGCCCCATTTTATGACCTTCCTTGCCATAGTTGTTAAGTGAATCGCTGCAATTGCTAAGTTTGTAACACGGTTGTTAAGTGAATCTGGCTTTCCCATTGTTAGAAGGTTGAAAAAGGGGACTGGATGACCTGCCCAGGACATTGCAACCCTCATAAATATGAGTCAATTGCCAAGCATCTGAATTTTGATCACATGACCATGGACCAACGGTCGCAAGTGTGAAAAATGGTCGTAAGTCATGTTTTTCCAATGATGTTGTAACTTTGAACAGTCACTAAATGAATTGTTGTAAGGTAAGGACTACCTGTATTTGCGATTTTGTTGCAGAAGGAGTTGCTTCCTGTTAGAAGTTTATTATCTTTTTATTTAACATTCCTGTAAAATTGGAAATGCTATTTCTAACCACTTTTCAAGCTGGCACTATCTCAAAGTATATTCACTATTACTCCCTTTAACTATGTTACTTGGAAGTTCTAGTAACTGTAATACAATACATCCACTGGCTTGGTTTTTATCCCAGCTAAATTTCGTGACACTCAGCAGTTTTGTTGAAAACCTGAATATGATAAGAATTACACATCTGACATGAATACATCGAGGTGTATTCATAGAGTAAACTAGGAGAAGAAAGTAAACTGTTCCTATTGTTCCTACTGCACTGAATGTGAATGCCATACAAAAGTCTTCCAAGCTCTTGATTCTAATATACCTGCGGAATTTTTATTTCCCTCTCTCGGTCAGTTTGTGACTTTTCTATGTTTGTCAAAAAAAAAAGGCATGTGTTTCCCTTTTCCTAGTAAAAAGAAGCAGAATAAAATGGAGACATTAGCTGCTCAGGGTTTCAGGTGATAGCCTACCTAATTAAAAAAAAATGTAGGGCTAGTGCTGACAATGATGGCTTGTCCCATTCACTCTTGAACATTACAAAATATAATCTACTCTGTCTAATGCTCCAATATTATAAGGTAGCCCAGTGTAGACTGAATGTTCCAGGAGAGGACTATGCTCAGGCCTATGAGAATATCCAAAGAGGATGCAGTGGCTCAGTGGCTAAGACGCTGAGCTTGTCGATTGAAAGGTTGGCAGTTCAGCGGTTCGAATCCCTAGTGCTGCATAATGGGGTGAGCTCCCGTTACTTGTCCCAGCTTCTGCCAACCGAGCAGTTCGGAAGCACATAAAAATGCAAGTAGAAAAATAGGGACCACCTTTGGTGGGAAGGTAACAGTGTTCTGTGCTCCTTTGGCTTGGAGTCATGCCGGACACATGACCACGGAGACGTCTTCGGACAGCGCTGGCTCTTCGGCTTTGAAACGGAGATGAGCACCGCCCCCTAGAGTCAGGAACGACTAGCACATAAGTGCGAGGGAAACCTTGACCTTTATGAGAATATCCATAGTGATCTAATGAATGCTTTGGGATCTAAGTGCCATCTATAAAACATCTTATAAAAATTTTCCCTTAGATTCTGTGCTTGTGTAAACTTAACATTTCTAACCCAGATTTTCTCCCATGTTACCAACATTATTGGTTCCTGAATATTCTGTGCCCATTTTATCATACAGTCCTTTACCAAATCCTTTTCCAAATCTATATCAAGCAACACATTGTACAATCTCTTTATATGCTCCTGGGTCTGATTTCTAATATCTAATGAATGCTTAAGTTGCACGCACAATAACCTACTACTGCAGAGGGTTTTGATGGATGTACATGGTAAACCTAGCCAAATATTTTAGCAAGGTTCAACTAGGATTTTATGGAGTGCAACAAAACAAGACTGTGCTCACATAGAATGTGAGGAATCATAAAAAGAAGGAGGAGGAGGAGGGAAGAGAGGGGTGTTTTGCTTACCTTAATTCAGACACTGGCTGTCACTACTTGTAATAGAAGGTAGCAGCCTCCCTCACATTTTTCTATATCCAGAATACCAACAAATCAAATGAAGAAATCTGGCTGAGCTGCTATGAAGTTGGTGTATTTTGCTGCGATTATCAGTAATTGCTAAACTTTTTGAAAGTAATATTAAATCAGTGAACAATAACAAACCTCCTCCAGCTTCAGGGTCTAAATTAATTTCTGTCTATCCTTCCAATTACTTCTCCCCTCAAACAGCCATAGTACTTTCCATGTTTTAGAAATCCCAGTGTGACAGGATTGTTTCAACTGATCTTTCTATCCCCCCTCCCCATCGCCCTCTGGGTGTGCATTGGGGGGGGGGGTTTAGATCTTATGATTGTTCCATCTGATGAGAAAAGGGGCTTTAAACGAGGGTCACTCTGCTATTCCCATTTTTCCCATTTTCCCAAACTGCTTTTTTCCCTTTGGCTTTTTTCTGGATTGCAAATGGCTGATACTATCTTTTTAATTGTTTGTTTTTAAAGTGAGCTGCGAGGCTGGGATTTCCATGCAGTTCAGCATCAGCTCTGGCAGGAATGGCCTCCAAGCTTTGGAAAATTAAAAAGAAGAAGGAAATAAACTTATGAACTCCTTCTCCCCTCGGAACGAACGATTCTGCCAAAAGAGGACATTCGGCTTATCAGTAATTAAAAGGGAGAGGAGAAAAAAGTGGGGCAGGGAGAGAAATATCGCAGTTGGTGCTAACCTCCAGCCGCCAGCTCTGCGTGTCTGACCGGATGTTTATTAAAACAACTGAAACCAATAATGAAAAAGGGACTAGCTGCTCTGAAGAGCAAAACAAAGCTTCGGGAGCCCATTTGAAACAATAATCCAAGGGGCAAGGCAGCTTCTTCCAAGATACCGAAGCCTTCAAATATTGTATGAATCCATTTTTATCCAACCTGAAGAATTAAAGTGAAATGCACACACATTAAAGAAAAAATATATAATAGATATTAGCTGGTAAGCCTATAACAGTTTAGAGCATCCCACCAGGAGATGCTAGCGAGGATGTTCATGGTCGCCACAGGCTTGTGTTCATTAACATTTTGCCGCTGTTTGCTGATTTCCCTCCCAAGATTTGATCAGCCTTTGCTTTGCAGGAACTGGCAGTGGCCTGGGGAAGTTATGAAAACCAATAAAGTTTAAGTGGTATGTGTGTTACCAAGAGACTTGGTTCCCTGTGAGTTGTTTAAACAATCATCGCATCTAACCTCAGTTAAATTCTGGAATTAGTCTTGGCCTAAAAAGCTTGCGGACTTAATAATTGCTAAAATGCTGAAAGCGAATATTGAAGATCTTTTGGGGGCAATTTTCTCCTCCCCAGAAAAACTTCTGGAATAAAAGCTTTGCCTTTCCTAAACACTGTCTGGTTCTCAAAAGAGAGAGAAATCTCTCTTTCCTCATAAAAACCATGACAAAAACAGGAAGGGGGGAAGAAAAAAAGTATTCTCCAAGTTATGCTTTTTGCCTTGGATAAAAGTTTTCTCCTTCGCTTCATCATTAACCTCAGTCACAAGAAACTCACTGGTAAGCAAGAAAGTAGCTATAAATAATGCAGCACAGAATTACCCATATTCTATGAACAAATGTAGGCAAAAAATATATCGAAAAGGTGAGTTGACACTGCTGATGCTTCTTAACACACATCTGTTTTTAAAATGGTAAAATTTCCATTCTGAGAAGCCTTCTGAAAGGGTCAGTAAAGGCTGACTTCCTGCTTACTATTTAAATTTATTCAGGAAGGGGTGTGGGCCCGTTATGGCTGATTTTGACAAAAAACGATATTCCCCAAAGTTGTAATCCAATTTGCAGATCATAAAGTGGGGAAACAAAAGAAAAGATTTATAGAGAGAGTGAGCTTGGTGAAGTTGGTGAAGTTGTTGACTAGTCATTCATTTTCGTCCCCAAATGCTGTTTTCACAAAGTATAGGGGAGAAGGAGGGAAAGAAATTGGTTATTAAATTAATGTAGCCTTAAGATTGTTCTGGAAAGCTTAAGTGACTTTTGTCTCTGTGGCTCAAAAATGTGGAACAGTTTCCCTTTTACCTCAGAACTGTCGCCTTCAATGTTATATGGAGAGGGATATAACATTGTTATATGGAGAGGGATATAACAAGAGAGGGATCTTGGAGTCCTAGTGGATAACCATCTAGATATGAGCCAGCAGTGTGCAGCAGCTGTTAAAAAAGCCAACACAGTTCTGGGCTGCATAAACAGAGGGATAGAATCAAGATCACGTGAAGTGCTAGTACCACTTTATAATGCCTTGGTAAGGCCACACTTGGAATATTGCATCCAGTTTTGGTCGCCACGATGTAAAAAAGATGTTGAGACTCTAGAAAGAGTGCAGAGAAGAGCAACAAAGATGATTAGGGGACTGGAGGATAAAACATATGAAGAACGGTTGCAGGAACTGGGTATGTCTAGTTTAACAAAAAGAAGGACTAGGGGAGACATGATAGCAGTGTTCCAATATCTCAGGGGCTGCCACAGAGAAGTGGGAGTTGGGCTGTTCTCCAGAGCACCTGAGGGTAGAACAAGAAGCAATGGGTGGAAACTGATCAAGGAAAGAAGCAACTTAGAACTAAGGAGAAATTTCCTGACAGTTAGAACAATTAATAAGTGGAACGACTTGCCTTCAGAAGTTGTGAATGCTCCAACACTGGAAATTTTTAAGAAAATGTTGGATAACCATCTGACTGAGATGGTGTAGGGTTTCCTGCCTGGGCAGGGGGTTGGACTAGAAGGCCTCCAAGGTCCCTTCCAACTCTGATGTTATGTTATGTTATATGTGCCAATGATGTATGATGAATTAAGTGGGTGTATATAGAGGTGTGCATACTTTATATAACACTGCGTTTAATTTTTTTTTCTTTGTGTCTAAAATGTAAAGGTTTTTCTTTTCTTCCTGTTTCAGCAATCTACAGTATCAGTTTTTCATTTCCAAAATCCTCTTTTTCATTACATACCTTCTGACCTGGTACAAACTACCTTTTCATTAAAAAAAAAATATTGTAGCTCTATCCCCAGGTATATTTCTAATTATAATTTAATAAAGTGGGTTTTACAGTTGAAATGCTATACATATAGCAATCAAAGTTATCTGCTGTATTACAGTTCTACGGAGCATGTTCCTCAAGTAACGTTATTAAACTTTAGCTTTGATCATGTACGTTTTGAATACGGGCAGATCCAGCATATTATTTGTAATTCTTAGTATTCATTATTTCAAATCAAAACATAAAATTTAAATGAATGAGCCTGGAAAACACTTAGTTCTTAATTTCTCAAAAGACAGGAAGCAGGGCTCGGAAAATACCATTTGGAAACGATGATGGCACAACAGGGAACAAATGGTCTCAGGATACATTCTTCTACATTTCTTTGTGCCTCATCATAGCAATAACAAGGTTTTTTTCTGAGCTAAAGCCTGGAGAATTAAGCTGCTTTGTTATTTGGCTCTAACCCTGACAACTATCCATGGTGTATTATTTCATTTTGTCAGGTGCAGAATGCTCCTGCATTCATGATTCATGCTGAATTTACAGACAGAGGCAATGGACCAGTGGTGAAATCTTTTTTTTTTTACTACCAGTTCTGTGGGCATGGCTTGGTGGGCATGGTGTGGCTTGGTGGGCGTGGCAGGAGAAGGATACAGATATTCAGGGCCGGAATAGCTTAGGCTGTAAGGAGCCTGTTATTAGAACACAGCAGCCTGCAATTACTGCAGGTTCAAGCCCGGCCCAAGGTTGACTCAGCCTTCCATCCTTTATAAGGTAGGTAAAATGAGGACCCAGATTGTTGGGGGGGCAATAAGTTGACTTTGTAAATATACAAATAGAATGAGACTATTGCCTTATACACTGTAAGCCGCCCTGAGTCTTCGGAGAAGGGCGGGATATAAATGTAATAAATAAATAAATAAATAAATAAAATAAATAAAAATCTCCATTCCCACCCACTCTGGGGCCAGCCAGAGGTGGTATTTGCTGGTTCTCCCAACTGCTCAAAATTTCCGCTACAGGTTCTCCAGAACCTGTCAGAACCTGCTGGATTTCTATGCATGGTCCCTGCTATGGACCATGTCACATTAGCCCAGATGCAGCTGTACTTGGAAAGGGAGGCTGTGGAGATGTCACTGCTAGACTACTGCAACATACTTTACATGGGCTACTTTTGGAGACTACCTAGAAAGTTAGTGCAAAATAGACCAGCTTGCGGTCTGTAGAGATTCTCAGTCATCCAGGTCATGGTTGTCTTGTCCCAAAGGTGCTTTTTCAGGAGTCAACTGGACTTTCTTGTTTTTTCTTTTGAAGTTGTTTCACTTCTCATCCAAGAAGCTTCTTCAGCTCTGATAGGATGGTGGGGAATGGAAGGATTTTCCTTCCACATAGCTATTTGCAAGGAATATAAACCATTCACCACTATCCCATCAGAGCTGAAGGTGCTTCTTGGATGAGAAGCATATCTTCAAAAGAAAACAAAACAAGGAAATCCAGTTGCCTCCTGAAAAATCACCTTTGGGACAGACCAGCTTGCATTCTTGCAGAGGAGGACCAGTACAGCCAAATAACAAAGCATTGCAGGCTTTGCTTTGCCTTCCTGGCAGGTCTCCTGATACGTTTTGTATTGCTTGGTTGAATGTGTAAAAGCCCTATATAGTTTGGCTGTCAGATATCTTCAGGACCATTTCTTCCATAGGAAGCAGGCCAATCCTATACACTCATTCCAAGTGAGATGTTAAAGAGTTCCCCATGTAGGAAGTGAGAAGGCTTGCAGCTTTGGGAGAACTTCTTCTGTGGTAGCTTCCCCCTTGTGAAGCAACCTCCCTCAGAGACCTATCCACTTTGACATCATTCTGAAAGATGTTGAGACTCTAGAAAGAGTTCAGAGAAGAGCAACAAAGATGATTAGGGGACTGGAGGCTAAAACATATGAAGAACGGTTGCAGGAACTGTGGTATGTCTAGTTTAATGAAAAGAAGGACTAGGGGAGACATGATAGCAGTGTTCCAATATCTCAGGGACTGCCACAAAGAAGAGGGAGTCAAGCTATTCTCCAAAGCACCTGAGGGACTTGAGAACAAGAAGCAATGGGTGGAAACTAATCAAGGAGAGAAGCACTTTAGAACTAAGGAGAAATTTCCTGACAGTGAGAACAATTAACCAGTGGAATAACTTGCCTGCAGAAGCTTTTAAGAAGCTTTTAAGAAGAGACTGAACAACCATTTGTCTGAAATGGTATAGAGTTCCCTACCTGAGAAGGGGGTTGGACTAGAAGACCTCCAAGGTCCCTCCCAACTCTGCTATTTTGTTATTCTGAAAGCCCGTCAAAACATAACTTTTTTTATAGAACCTTCCAGCTTTAATTATTGTTGCCATGCCCACTGAAGTGGGCACCCATGGTTAGAATGTAAGTGTTGTTTTACTTGATTCCTGTACCTTATAATTTCATTGTATTTTGATTTAATCCACTTATAAACTGCTGTGAGTTGGTCTGATTTAGTAGCGTTCAAATAACATAAATCAATGGTGCCAAACTGCAGCAGCGGTCTGAGAATAAAAGGGTGTCAAATAGTATTGAGAAATTCCCGATGATCAGCTTCCTCTTTCTTTAGAAATGTTCAGCTGCAACAAACGAGGTATTAAGAGAAGCAGATTTCAGTATCACAAAATATTAATTACGGCTAACTTATCCCTAATTCTTCATGGGCTTGTTGCTAGTTTTATCTCTGCATCTTTTTGCTCTTCCGTGGGATCAGCAACAAAATGGAGCAGTTTAAGAATCAGAGACTGCCTTGAACCAAATAGTCCTCTGGTCAGCTGTGTTTGCTCTTGACAAATAATCTCCAGCAGTAGATTGTGTGCAGCTGCTGAGAGATTTATTTTGTTCACTTTGGAAGTATCGGTGGAGCATTTAATTACAAGACAGTTGCCATATGTTGCCAGGTAATTCCAAGGTAAGCATCATTTCCATAGATAACAAACACAGTGTGAGTTCCTTCTGCACTCTGAACCACACTGGAAGTTCTATGACATTTACTATGAGATTTACCAATGTTTACCAAATAGCAAAGCAAAATCCTTCCCAGATCAGAGGAGGGGTCGTATTTTTACTGCCAAAACAAGAGCTTGGATTCCAGCTGTTCCATTGCGTCAGATCCTGTTTCTTTTAGGGTCACTCTTGAATTAATTGCTAGTTACCTCATCTGGTCTACGGAGAAAGAAGCATTTCTGGTGTGGTCTCTATTACCCTTCTGGCTATTTAAGAATATCTGATTTATCTAGCCGTTGTACAGGAATAATGGTAGAATTAAATAAGTTGGAATGGTGTAAAGTTGAGGCTGCTCGGTAACCACTCCGGAAGGGAAAGGGTAAGGAGAGAGGAGTAAAGAAGGAAGAAAGTAGGTAGGCAGGTAGGTAGGAAAGAAGGGAGGGGGAAGAAAGGATAGGAGGAGGAGAAGGAGGGGAAGATAGAGGGTTAGAAAGGATGGAAGTGAGAATTGGGAAGGAGGAGGGGAAGTAGGAAAGTGAGGAGGAGGATGGTGGGGAAAGTAGAAGAAGGATGAGAAGGGTAGAAAGGATTAAGGAAGGGAGTGGCGACCGAGCAGGCCCGATTGAGCATAATTTGAGTATAGGATCGATTGTTGGATAAGTGATTGTACTTTACACTAGTCAAATTGTTGGAATTATTATGGAAAATAAAAAACTTTTTTTTTATTTTTAAAAAGAAGAATATAAAAAAAAGATTAAAAAAAGAATATCTGATTTTCAGAGCTGTTTTTTAGACTACATGGCCTATATGATAAGCTTGCTTGCTTGCATATATGTATGTATGTATGTAGCATATATGATATCCTTAAATAGCCAAAAGGATAATAGACACCAGACCGGAAATGCTTCTTTCTCCAGTAGACCATATGAGGTAACAATTAAATTTTCTATTTAACTAAACAGAAAATCAGATATTCTTAAATATGTATGTATGTATAAAGGTGGCTCAGTGGCCAAGATGCTGAGCTTGTCGATTGAAAGGTGGACAGTTCAGCGGTTCAAATCCCTAGTGCTGTGTAACGGGGTGAGCTCCTGTTGTCCCATCTTCTGCCAACCTAGCAGTTCAAAAGCATGTAAAAAATGCAAGTAGAAAAATAGGGGCCACCTTTGGTGGGAAGATAACAGCATTCCACATGCCTTTGGCATTTAGTTATGCCAGCCACATGACCATGGAGAAATCTTCGGACAGCGCTGGCTCTTCGGCTTTGAAACTGAGATGAGCGCCGCCCCCTAGAGTCAGGAATTACTAGCACATATGTGCAAGGGGAACCTTTACCTTTACCTATGTATGTATATCTCTATCTATCTATCTATCTATCTATCTATCTATCTATCTATCTATCTATCTATCTATCATATATCTATCTATATATCCATCCATCCATCCATCTCTCTATCTATCTAAAATTTAATTATAATTTAACAAAGTTGGAAGGGACCTTGGAGGTCTTCTAGTCCAACCCTCTGCTCATGCAGGAAACCCTATATAGCATTTCAGACAAATGGTTTTCTAATCTCTTCTTTAAAAACTTCCAGTGTTGGAGCATTTACAACTTCTGGAGGCAACTTGTTCCACTAATTAATTGTTCTCACAGGAAATTCCTCCTTAGTTCTAGGTTGCTTCTCTCCTTGATTAGTTTCTACCCATTGCTTCCTGTCCTGCCTTCAGGTGCTTTGGAGAATAGCTTGATTCCCTCTTCTTTCTGGCAGCCCCTGAGATATTGGAACACTGCCATCATGTCACCCCTAATCTTTTTTTTCCCATAAGACTAGACTCTAAAATTTTAAGTCCTTCCCACGGACACCTTGAAATAGGCAGAAGGAAGCAGATAGCTTCTGAATATATCTTCTACTCTAATGTAGAATACTATTCAAATAATGAGATATTGATAATGAGTTTTCCAGAAGCTCAAAACACTACAAAAGAAGAATTCCTCTGAAAACAATAGAATACCCTATCCCACCAGACTTGAAATCCTAGGCTTAGAAAACTTGGAACTCCGTCGCCTTCGACAAGACCTAAGCTTAACTCACAGAATCATCTATTGTAATGTCCTTCGGGTTAAAGACTACTTCAGCTTTAATTGCAATAATACTAGAGCAACTAATAGATTTAAACTTAATGTCAACCGCTTTAATCTAGATTGCAGAAAATATGACTTCTGTAACAGAATCATCAGTGCTTGGAACACTTTACCTGACTCTGTGGTCTCTTCCCATAATCCTAAAAGCTTTATCCAAAAACTTTCTACTATTGACCTCACCCCATTCCTAAGAGGACCATAAGGGGCGTGCATAAGCGCACAAACGTGCCTACCGTTCCTGTCCTATTGTTTTTCTTTTCTTCTTTCTATATATATGCTTATACCTCCTTATATTTACCCATATATGTTTATATACTATATAATCTTTTGTATGATTCCTACATATATTGTTGTGACAAAATAAATAAAATAAAATAAAAATAAATAAATTTGCAGGACAACAGAAAATTAGCATTCAAGAAACAGAGCTACGTGCTTCAATTTTACAAGGAATCAATGATTCAAATCTATCCCAGATTCAATCCAGATTTAGTATCAAGCGCTTTCCCTTTACATCTGGTAAAGGATGTTAAGTGCCCAGTCGGTTGGTATGGCTTTACTAGTTAAGCATGTTGAAATGGGAAGATCTTCCAAAATTTTGAATCCACCTGTACTTCAACCATGCTTAACAAGTAATACACATGAGAACAATTCACATTTCTGAAGGCTTTATTACAAGGTTTTAATTCAAAAGCAGGAAGGTAATATGAGAAGAGACCGATATTTCCTTTCTTCATTACAGCTACATTAACTCATGATAATTTGTTTCATTGACTATATCCCAGGAACCACTCTAGCCTTAGCGGGATTTCTAATCCGGAAGCTTCTAATCATCACCAAAGCATTAAAACTTCACCGGTAAAATTTGTCAGACTCCTTCCTTTATTGCTTTCAGATAAATGGAAGGGAGATTGTCACACACAGACAGAACAAGCAAGATACAAAACAAGAATCCCGGGATTAGAAAACTTACAACTCCGTCGACTTCGACATGACCTGTGTTTAACACACAAAATCATCTATTGCAATATCCTTCCTGTAAATGACTACTTCAGCTTCAATCGCAATATTACAAGAGCAAAAAATAGATTCAAGCTTAATGTCAACCGCTTCAAACTCGATTGCAGAATATATGACTTCTGCAACAGAGTTGTTAATGCTTGGAACTCATTACCTGACTCCGTAGTCTCTACTCAAAATCCCAAAATCTTCAACCAAAAACTGTCTACTATTGACCTCACCCCATTCCTAAGAGGACTATAAGGGGCGTGCATAAGAGCACAAAAGTGCCTACCATTCCTGTCCTATTGTTCCCTTCATTATATCAAATTAATATAGCTGATGCATATTCTTTACTTATATATATTTTTTTTCTTCATGATATGTTTTTTTACTTATGACAATGTTTGTGTATACTGTTGTAACAAAATGAAATAAAAAAAAGAAAAAGAAAGAGATAGGTCAATTTCTAGACTCTAAAATTTAGAAAGGATTGCTGGGCTCAAGTCATGGAGCCGAAAACAAGATTATTATGTACTTTTGGTATCTGATAAACTCAGCTTTTTCCAACTTTTTTTCCTACTCCTCCAGATAAATTTGGACTACAGCTTTGAAGGTTCCAAGAAATATCTATTTGCCGTTTGTAGTCAGTTTTTCTTCTTCACAGGAAAAGTGCATCTAAGCACATGCCATGTCAGCATATACACGGCAGCTACTTCCTTGCCTATTACAGCCAATTACAGGAATTCGGGTAGAAGATTATCTGTTCAATTTTTATTTGCATCTGCAGGTTTTCCTGTACATGGGCTCTATTTTGGTATCTTGTCCCAAAGAGGAATGGAGCAGTGGACGGGAAAACCAGGTATATGTTTCATTTTATCAGGCTGGAATTAAAACATCTTCCATCTGTCACATCGTCTGCTTCTCATTTTTGTATGAAGAACAATACAACAGAAAGATTTAAAGTACTCATTATACAAATATGTGAAGAGTATTAAAGGCTGATGCAGTGCTTTGTGAGTCTACTTTGAGCCTCCTCTAACTCAGCTTCCTATTTTCCTGCACTTTATTCCTTAGCAGAATATAATTCTTATTCTGTTGAAACTTCTATTGTCCGTGTCAAATACCTACTTTAGACGTGTGGGAGATTGGACTTTTACAAAATCACAAATAATCTATCAAACTCTATTTTCCAAGGTCCTCCTTTCTTTAGAAGAGTTAACCTCGTGTGAAGAAAATATTAAATCAAAGTTGTCTAGAAAATTTAAACGGATTCTGCCTATTATTCCAAAAATCCTGACAACGTTGTTAATATTTTCCTTCCTGTTATATTCTTTCTACACAACCAGTGATAAAAAAAGACATGCATTTGAAGAGACTTAGATAAGGTTAGTCAAAGGATAACTATTTTAATATGCTGTGGAATTTTATTCCCTAACTTCAAAGTATAAACCCTCAAAAAAAAAAAAATAATTTGCAATTGAGAAATCAAGAACTGTTTCCAAATAAACAGGTCAGGGATATGTTATGGGAGGAATGAAAAGTTGAGACTGTTAAAACCTCCATCTCTTTTCTTTTTATTTAAGAAATCCAGATTTTTTTTAGAGAAAGGAGAGTCACAGCTGATCAGACAAATTGGGAGGTAAAATCAAGTGCCTACCCTACACATCTCCTGAATGTTATCCCTTCTCTTTATCACTTTAAAGACTCTTCCTTAGTAAATGGGGACAATATTCATCATGGTTTAAACAAATACAATAAGGCTTGTATAGGGGTGGGCTTCGAAAATTTTAGCAAGGGGTTCTCTGCCTGGTTGCTGGGTGGGTGTAGCCATGGTAGGCATGGCCTAGTCAACCTCCTGCACCATGGCGGGGGGCGGGCGCCCTCTTCAGGCGCCGGAGGCTTTTCTTGAGTCTCCGGGAAGACGAAAATGACCTCCCCAGGCTCCAGAGGCCCTCTGAGGCTGGAAATGGGCCCAAACTTCCAGTAGGCCTGTTTTTCACCCTTCCTGAGCCTCCACGCATGCCCTGCACTTACCTGCATCCAAAACGGGTCACGTGGGGACTCCTGGGAGGGGAGGGGTGGGATAGGAGGGGCCAGCCAGGAGTGGGATTTGGGGGTTCTCCGAACTGCCCAGAATCTTAGCTAGAAGTTCTCCCAAACCCTTGCGAACCCCCAGCAGCCCACCCCTGGCCTTGTAGCTTCTAAGCATTCCTTTGCCCTAGTAGAAGTCAGGATACCACTAGGATACCAACAGTCTGGAGATGTTGATCAGAAATAATTCCACGGAGATTTTGATTTTGCCCAATGCAGTCATTTGTGTAGTTCATACACCAGCAAAGCAATGCAGCTACAGTAATTGAGGTCATGTATATATAATGAATCTGATTAAATGTTTCCCAGTTTTTCAGAGTCAATTCATTCCTGCAACTTTTGTCTATGAAGGTGGAAGAGTATCAAATTGTCTAACCTGCTTATAAAGCAGAAAAATCAGCATTTCTTCAAAATATGGCAAGTGACTTTCTGAGCTGCTAAGGAGGGCTTTCTACGCACAAGTTCTTTCCAAGCAGACTGATCAATTTTATGCCAAACGCAAGGAGCTGGTACTTCTACAGCCCCCTGTGAAGTGTGAATGTTCTTTGTGTGTGTGTTTTAAAAAGTTGTGATGCATAGAGATGTTATGTTTGTTTTTCAAAGGAAAAATAATGGTACCTAGAGGGCATAAACCTTCTCTGTGAAGCTCTGATACTGATTCTGCTTAGAAAATTATAATGGAAGGGGGGGTGGAAATAAGGGGGTGAGGAAAAGACAGAGAAGAAAATTGTGGTGGAGGTAGATTCACAAGCACTTAAATTGGAAAGGTAAGATCAGATGAGCTACGGCTATTTTCTCACAGTCAAAATGTAGAGTCCTCGAGTATTTAATACAAAATACATAACAAATACAAATACAAAACTACATAGCAAAAAAGGCTCTAAGAGTTGTAAACCTAATTTTATGCAGCTTCTTTTCCAAAAACTCTACACTACTAACTAAAGCATACAAAACATTTGCCGGACCTATTCTTGAATACAGCTCATCCGTCTGGAACCCATACCACATCTCTGACATTAATACAATCGAACGCGTCCAGAAATATTTTACAAGAAGAGTTCTTCGCTCCTCCGAAAACAACAAAATACCTTATACCACCAGGCTAGAAATCCTGGGACTAGAAAACTTAGAACTCCGGCGACTTCGATATGACCTGTGTTTAACACACAAAATCATCTACTGCAATATCTTTCCTGTAAAAGATTACTTCAGCTTCAATCGCAATAATACAAGAGCAAACAATAGATTTAAACTTAATGTCAACCACTTCAAACTTGATTGCAGAAAATATGACTTCAGTAACAGAGTTGTTAACGCTTGGAACTCATTACCTGACTCCATAGTCTCTATTCAAAATCCCAAAATCTTCAACCAAAAACTGTCTACTATTGACCTCACCCCATTCCTAAGAGGACTATAAGGGGCGTGCATAAGAGCACAAAAGTGCCTACCATTCCTGTCCTATTGTTCTCTTCATTATATCAAATTAACATAGCTTTTGCATACTTTTACTTATATATACATATTTTTCTTTCATGATGTGTGGTTTTTATTTATGATGATGTTTGTGTATACTGTTGTGACAAAAATAAATAAATAAATAAAAAATAGACTAGCATAGGTGCCACAATACAACTTGTACCTTACAACCGGCCAGTGATTTATAAGCAGGGTTTCTGGAGGAATTTAAGAGAAGTTAAATGTTGGAGATGTGATAGTGATGATGCTACTTATTATCATATATGGTGGACTTGTAAAAAAATCAAACCGTTTTGGATTAAACTATGGTGGATTATGCAGAATATCTTGAAAAAGAAGATAGTTTACTCCACAATTGTTTTTATTAGGTATAATTACGGATTGTACAGTAATAGAGACTAAATTAATACTGAACTTAATATCAGCAGCAAGACTTTTTGGTGGCGCAATATTGGAAGAAAGATGAATTGCCTACAATTGAAGAATGGACACTCAAAAGTTTCAAATTTGCAAGAAATGGCAAAAATTTCTGCGTATCTGAAAGATTATTCACAAGAACGATATATAATAGAATGGAGAAAATGGATTGATTATATTCAAAATAAGTATCAGACTAAAAAGTATCAAATAGCTTATGAGCGATTGTGGGAAAATTGTACCTGTGTATTTGTTTAAAAGGGAAAGGGGAGTTAAGGGAACAATGGGGGAGATGAGATTATGGGTTATGGTTTTTGTAGTATTTTAGCATATGCTTGTAAGATGCTATACCCTGCATTTTGCTCTGGGAAGTCTCCGGGGGGGGGGGGGGAGGGTGAAGGGGAGGGTGGAAGGGAGGGGGGAGGGGGGAGATAATTGTTAAAAAAAAATTATTGTAAAACTTTTTTAATAAAAAAAAAAGAGAAGTTGATTTAACATCAGGATAATTTTCTTTCTTCCTCTCTGAGGTTGGAGACTGAGATTGGTTGTTTTCAAACATGATATCCAAATTTCAGGGAATTATACAAAAGTAGGCCAGCCCATCCTTCCTATCACATATCGATTTGCTTATTTTTGGCATCCTGGTTTGTCTTTATAAAAATTGAAAGCTTGCATCATTTTTCTTTTAATGTCATATGTAGCTTAAAACATATTTATTAAAAGTAAGTGATTTATATGCAGCTTGCTTTCTTGTCACCTCAGTGAAATGTTAGCGTGTTTTCCCAATGTGGGGTTTGCACAAATTCATTTAATCCTTTTATTTTGGGTCAGGGGAGATGTCATAGTATCATAAAGTCTGCAAATATAATATAATATAATATAATATAACAACAGAATTGGAAGGGACCTTGGAGGCCTTCTAGTCGAACCCCCTGCCCAGGCAGGAAACTCTACACCATCTCAGTCAGATGGTTATCCAACATTTTCTTAAAGATTTCCAGTGTTGGAGCATTCACAACTTCTGCAGGCAAGTTGTTCCACTTATGAATTGTTCTAACTGTCAGGAAATTTCTCCTTAGTTCTAAGTTGCTTCTTTCTTTGATCAGTTTCCACCCATTGCTTCTTGTTCTACCCTCAGGTGCTTTGGAGAACAGCCCGACTCCCTCTGTCCAAAACCGAGGGACAGTTATTCCTGATAGGTTCTACGACTCGTTTTAGATGGATTAATTTTTATACAAGTATTCATAATGTGTACATAATTTCTGCATTTTTTAAAACTGATTCCACTGGTATAATTATTTTCACTGATTTAAAATCTGCATCCAAGATGGCACCGCTGAAGGCTGCCTCGGTGAAATGCTCTCTAATGGTTTCTTTCTTTCTAATTATTCTCTGCGACTCTGCATTACAACATCTTGAATCTCCAAAGACCTATGCAAGGGTCCTTTTTGTAGACTTTAGTTCAGCATTTAATACCATCATTCCAGATACTCTTCTAACTAAGCTAAACCAGCTACAGGTACCTGAACAGACTTGTAAGTGGGTCATAAGCTTCCTAACAAACAGGAAGCAGCAGGTGAAGCTAAGCAAGATCACATCAAATACCTGTACAATTAGCACAGGGGCCCCCCAAGGCTGTGTGCTCTCCCCACTTCTCTTCTCTCTGTATACCAATGACTGCATCTCCAATGATCCATCTGTCAAACTACTGAAGTTCGCAGATGACACAACAGTGATCAGTCTCATTCGAGACAATGATGAATCCCACATACAGGCGAAGGTTGAACGACTAGCCTCATGGTGCAACCAGAATAATCTGGAACTGAACACACTCAAAACCATAGAAATGGTGATAGACTTTAGGAGAAACCCTTCCATACTTCCACCTCTCACAATATTAGACAACACATTAGAAACAGTAGAAACCTTCAAATTTCTAGGTTCTACCACATCTCAAGATCTAAAATGAACAGCTAACATCAAAAATGTCATCAAAAAAGGACAACAAAGAATGTTCTTTCTGTGCCAACTCAGAAGGCTCAAACTGCCCAAGGAGCTGCTGATACAGTTGTACAGAGGAATTATTGAGTCTGTCATCTGCACCTCTATAACTGTCATCTGCACCTCTATAACCCAACAAGACAGACACAGACTTCAGAGGATAATTAGAACTGCAGAAAAAACAATGTCTACCAACCTGCCTTCCATTGAGAACATGTATACTGCATGAATCAAAAAGAGGACTGTGAAAATATTTACAGTCCCCTCACATCCTAGACATAAAATATTTCAACTCCTACCCTCAAAACGCTATAGAGCACTGCACACCAGAACAACTAAACACAAGAACAGTTTTTCCCCCGAACTCCATCATTCTGCTAAACAAATAATTCCCTCAACACTGTCAAACTATTTACTAAATCTGCATTACTATTTATCTTCTCATCGTTCCCATCACCCATCTCCTCCTACTTATGACTGTAACTTTGTTGCTTGTATCCTTACGATTTATACTGATATTGCTTCCTGATTGCTTATCTGTAGCCTATGAGTATTATTAAGTGTTGTATCATTAAGTGTTAAATTTATACCCTATGACTATCATTAAGTGTTGTAAGTGTTGTACCTTGATGAAGGTATCTTTTCTTTTATGTACACTGAGAACATATGCACCAAGACAAATTCCTTGTGTGTCCAATCACACTTGGCCAATAAAAAATTCTATTCTATTCTATTCTATTCTATTCTATTCTATTCTATTCTATTCTATTCTATTCTATTCTAAACATGTATGTACTGTACATGCACTTTTGTGTACATCTTCACAAACAGGAACAATTGTATATTTTTCTGCAGAATTTTCTTCAATGCATTGTAGAAAGTTAGCACCCACCTTTCTCCTAGAAAAATGAAATATTTTAGGAAATATTAAAAGGGCAGAATATTTCCCCTAAAAGGGAGGCAGAAACTCAGCCCCCCCCTCCCACCTTTGTCAATGGGCTATTAAGGCCTGGGCCAGTCCATTCTACATAACAAAGATCTACCTCCTTCAGGCAGAGCCATACTAGGAATCCCAAAGCCCTTTCGTTACATCATCACCCAGCAAGAGTCAACCAAACTTGGGACTCAAAACACAGCCTACAAAGTTACCCCTGCATGGCCCCATGGGAGGCTGACAACCAATCAGAATACAAGCTCAAATTCAAAAGCCCAGAGAGGGCATTAAACCCAGGGACTCTCAAGATCTCTTGCCTTTTTTTCTTTTCACCCAAGATCTTCAAGGCATGTGATCCTGTCCACCATTAAAACCATATTTCCAAGCAGCCACCATGTTTCCAGTGTCTTCCACCCTACTCGGAACTGAACCCAGAAGGACATTTCTTCCAACAACATGCAGTTTTCAAAATCATTTCCTCCAACTATTTACTTTTCTTTCTTTCTTTCTTTTTTTTTGCACTAACAGTGCATTTATCTGAATATCTAAAGAAAAGCAGAGATCTCGATATCTGTGGAAGTATTTTGAAAAAAAACACCCAAGGACAACAGTGCTGCCTACCAGCTAAAACATGTGAACAAGAGCTTAGAGTAAAATGGAAACCAGACAAAAGTTGCTCTTAACGTCCCTGAATATATAGGTCTTAAAGGAACAGATGGTTTGCAATTACTATAGCATTAAAATGTGGAATTGCATTAACCGTAATTAAGTACTTCAGGCTATGTCAGCACTTACCATTCCTGAAATTGCCAAATTTATAAGTACCTAATTTGGAATATAAATAGTCTACATGAGAGTTGGATAATCTACGGACTTGTGTATACAGCAGAAGTAGGGCTCCTGGTAGTTGCAGCCAGAATGGCTAGCAGTGAGAGACGCCATAAGCAGAATTCCACACCAGAAGTACCCCCAAGCTCCTCGTACCTGGCCTAGATCCTAATGCTTATCATCATTATCAACAATTCCCTTTGAAGTTCTTCTGTTTTCTCAGAAGGGAAATCAAGATTCTTTGCCTGGGAAGAAAGTGGTTCCTAGGGATGAATCATCACGTTCGCTTCCTTTTTTTTGGGGGGGGGGTTTAACATTTGCTTATTTGCAAACGTTGAAATACAGATGACATTCAGATTGAAAAAGAAATAGGTGAAGAAATGAGTTCAGACATCTCTGGAGATTGGCATAATTATTTTAAAGGTACAATTGTGGTTCCAAGGTAGGAAATAGAACGGTGGGAGATTTTACAGCTTAGCAATTCTCCCAAACCGTATGTAACCACAAAGCTTCTCACATCCATACTAATCCATCATTCTCAGTCAGGGTGATTAGTGGTTCAGGGAGAGAACGGACTTGTGAACTCATCAGAAAATGTAGGATCTGATGTGACCATCTTGCCTGACCAAGTGATGCGTCTTCTTGCAACTGCGCTATTTATTCCACTGAAAAAATTCTTCTTGCTAACAGCGATGCCAGATGGATTTTTTTTCAAGAGAGATAGAGTACCTGAAGAAGTCACATGATAGGTACGGTTGATCCATTTTGCATTGACACTAAAATAACTTCCCTTGCTAGAATGTTTTTCGACCATGTTTTTCAACCTCGACTTGATAATACTGTCATAAAAAGCTACATGTACAAGATGATTGCAGCAAACTCTAAATGTTTGTCATTCACAGCAGATTTTGGCCATGTTCCCAACCATTTCACTTATAATTATAGACTGTTGTCTGGTCTGTGGCTCTTCCATCTCTCTCCCAAGGTTATTCTCTCTGCCCATTACCTCAATACAGTTGACAATGAATAAAGTTTTCCAATGTTTAATTAATTCATTGGGGATTTCAATTCAGATCCTTATCTTTCCCTTCATCTACCAACACTGGCATAGAGTAATGCCGGCCACATGACACGGAGACGTCTTCGGACATGGTCATGTCCAAAGAGCCATGGGTGCTGGCTCTTCGGCTTTGAAATGGAGATGAGTACCGCCCCCTAGAGTGAGGAACGACTAGCACGTATGTGCGAGGGGAACCTTTACCTTTATCTTTACCAAAACTAGGAACAACTGTTGACTCTTCATTCTTAGCAGGTTACTTTCTCTGCTGCTGAGATGTTCTTGAGTGCTGAAAATGTTTTATTTGCATCATCTATCATCTTGAGGTAGGTCAATATTATCCTTCACATCCCTTTGTAAGTCTTCTTAAAAATTAACCCAGGTGTCTTTATTTACTACTAATTACTATTACTAATTATGATGGACAGCGTGGAGCAAGATGCTCTAATGGTCTGATTCATCGGCTGTCTTCGTACAGGTTTATAATTGTATAAACTGCCTGATTGTTTAGTGGGACAGCTGATGAGACGAAATTGTGAAGTGCTAAAAGCACAGCCTTGGTTGTCTATGAGTTAGTAAGCTCAATTCATCCATGCTTGAATTATAGGACCTCAATACTGGATTGCTGATTGATGCAGACAAATTTCTGATTTTGGAATATTTCGATACGGTTGTCTTTGGAAGAGAATTAAGAGGCAGCTCATGATTTCATGTTCACCATGACAACCGCAGGCTTGTCTCAGATCACCATGGGTCAAAAGCATGTAAGAGGTCACATTTTATTTATTAATTTAATACATTACACAGCTCATTCTCCAAAGCAAACTCTTAAGTATTCAGATGAGTTTTGGACCTTCCTTCCTTCCTTCCTTCCTTCCTTCCTTCCTTCCTTCCTTCCTTCCTTCCTTCCTCCCTCCCTCCCTCCCTCCCTCCCTCTTTCCCTCTCTCCTCCCTTCTTTCCTTCTTCCCTTCCCTTCCCTTCCCTTCCCAGAATTCTTAAATTCTTATATTTTCATGTCTTCCTTCCTCCTTCCCCTCCTCCTCCCTCCTTCCTTCTTCCCTTCCCTTCCCTTCCCAGAATTCTTAAATTCTTATATTTTCATGTCTTCCTTCCTCCTTCCCTTCCTCCTCTCTCCTTCCTTCTTCCCTTCCCTTCCCTTCTCTTCCCAGAATGCTTAAATTCTTATATTTTCATGTCTTCATTCCTCCCTCCTTCCTTCCTCCCTCCTTCCCTCCCTTCCCTTCCCAGAATGCTCAAATTTTATATTTTCATGTCTTTCTGCCTCCCTCCCTCCCTCCCTCCCTCTCTCCCCAGAATGTTTAAATTCCTTTTTTTTTAAAGTTTTTTGTTTTTGCTTAAAGAATATTTTTGTTGTGATGATTTAGTTCAGGATTAAGCTTTAGATAACTAAGTATGGACAGAATCCTCTTGACAGTCTTTTCTGATAAATAGAAATCATAAAACAACGGAGGGCGGGTTGAAGCCTCTTCCTCTTGTCACTATTTATCATTCCTGGTTAACAATAGAAGATATACGATAGGAGCAACACAATTTGGTGACAGAACATCATAAATGAAGTCTGTTTTCCCTGGAAACTGCATAACCATTTGAATTAATTTCATTTGATATTTCAAATTAAATTAAACTGTAGAATAATCCCCAAGGGAAAGCGTATTTCATTTGCAGTGTCTTCTGATGGAGTGTGCTCTGCCAAAAGTTATTTTTTTTCCCCCTTTTTGCTATGCATCTGGCTTAAAATCTAAATTTATTGCATTAGCTCTGGGAAGACTTTTAATAGAAAGTGAGATTAAAAGAGGGAACGAGAAGCTTCAAGTTTGGGTGACACATCGGATGGTATGAAATGGAACTGTGTCAACAATGGAGATGACTGATCAATTGTGCAGCACAGAAATGAAAAGTCTTCAACAAGTGTGAGTGTGGCTGTGTGTGCAGTTTGAATGCGTATGTCAGAAGGACGACGGGGCAGGATAATGCTACTAAATGTTACTGCCTATCTGTTAACTAACTTCTTGAGAATAGCGCAATCCTCTCAAAACAAGCTAGTTATCCACAGAAATCATGCTAGCCCGTGGAAGCAACATGTTCATAAGAAGCCTTCATGTATCGACAGCAATTTTATTTCTCATCCTTCTAATGTCCTCTTTTAGCTGTTTCTTTACCTCTCAATCCCTGCTGGTGCTTTCTTCCATTCAGCTCCATCCATTTCCTACATTTAGCGTATTTTTAATAACACACTTGTTCTTCATTTTTCTTTCTTCTATTCTCCAGAAGAAAGAGAGATTCTTAAAAGGCTACATAACCTGGTGTTACAATAAGGAGTCAGGGACAAACTTTAAAACTTGCAATGTGGATTGAGCGTCGTATGAATCAATGTTTGCTACAAACAGTTACTAAAATAAATTAGGTATGTTTAAATGGCAGTGTGCCGGCTATTAAAATAAATTCTAGAAACCGGGAGACCACGAGTTATCCTGCCGTCCTGCATGAAGCCAGCTAGCTGAATTTGGGCCAGTCAGTCTTTCCAGCCCTGTGAGGAAGGAAATCAGGGGTGAAATGCTCCCAGTTCGGACCGGACCGCGCAATCCGGTAGCGATGGGGACAGGTAGTTCGGAGAACCGGTAGCAAAAATCCCTGCCCCCCACACACTGCCCACACCTCGCTGTTCCTGTTCTCTGTCCCTGAAGCTCTCGGTGATGATATAGCTGCAAACAGCCTTAAATGATTGTCGCGGCACTTCAAAGGGCCACACTACAGCTGATCAGCGCTGTAGGCAGCTAGTAGACCGGTGCCTCTTTTTTTAAAGAAGGTAGACCGGTGCCTGCCAAAAAACGGCACTTGATAGACCGGGGCCTCTCAGTAAAAGCAATTGGTAGACTGGGGCCTCTATTTTTAAAGAAGGTAGACCGGTTCCTCTCAGTAAAAGGAAATTGGTAGACTGAAGCCTCTATTTTTAAAGAAGGTAGACCGGTGCCTCCCAAGTTTTGTATACGTTATTATTTTTATTATTTATTATTATTGGCCATGCCCATTCAGTCACCTGACCATCAAGCCACGCCCACCAATTAAGCCACGCCCACAGAACCAGTAGGGAAAATTTTTAGATTTCACCCCTGAAGGTAATGGCAAACTACTGATGAAGTCTTGCAAAAAAACCCCCAAACCTGCAGGGTCTAGGCCAGAGGTGTCAAACTTGCGGCCTGTGGGCTGAATGCGTCATGTGCTGGCCATGTCCATGCTCAGTTTAGCGATGGAAAAAAAGTCATGATACATCATGTGATATGATGTGATGATGCAAGTTTGACACCCCTGGTCTAGGCAATTGTCAGGAACCAACAATGACTAAAAGAGCAGATAGTGCTTGTCTTACAACCACAATTAAGCCCAACATTTATGTTGCTAAGTGAGACATTTGTTCTATCAGCAGGCAGCAAAGAGTTAAAGAGTTAAAGCAGCAAGTAACATGCAAATTACCAACTGCAGACGGCAAACGCTGAAAGTATCACTTTCGCTTTCCACTCGTTAACTTGTTAACAATTCGCCTCCATTTTCTTGCTGTTTTCAAGCTTGTTACAAAGTAACGGGGAATCGGCTTGGCTACTTGCATAAAGTTCTCCCACTTTCGTTCTGTCCGGTATAATCCTTTATTGTCCAAAATAAATCTCGGCGTTTGGTCGTGGTGATTGGTTCCGCCAAAGCAGAAGAATCCTCGGATCTGGAGCACTTCGGGTTACTGGAGGGAACTTAACCCTTCAAACCCCTTTTTTCTCAGGGGCTTTAGGGAAATTCAACCTCTGCCCTCAGCTCACCATCTCTTCTTCTCCTGAAAAGAGGGTTTTCCGAACCGCTGGACAGCAGATTTAAGCTGTCCTAGCGATTCCACATAATCCAGAGGTTGGTGATCGTAAAGATCACCGCCATCACCTACGGTGCCAAACCGGAAGTCCTCAAGTGAGACATTTGTTAAGTGAGTTTTGCCCCATTTTACAATCTTCCTCGCCACAGTTGTTAAGTGAATCGCTGTAGTTAAGTTAGTGACACGGTCGGTAAGTGAATCGACCTTCCCAGCTGACTTCCGACAAGCAAAGTCAATGAGGGGAACCAGATTTGCTTAGCCACCGGAGTCATTCACTTAACAACTATGGCAAAAGAAGGTTGTAAATTGGGGGCATGCTCCATGTAATAACCGCCTTGCTTAGCAATGGAATTTCTGGTCTCAGTTCTGGTCAGAAGACAAGGACTAACCTGTACATCTGTGTATCTTTACCTACTGTACAAATACATTCAATGTTGGGACAAAGACTTCCCTATTTATTGATTATTATTTTCTGCCTTGGAGAAGATGGGCAATGGAGGGAAATGGTATCTTGGGGCGTTTTCCAAAATTCTGACCACAATGCTTGAAAAATGGATATAAAGCCCACACAAAGCAGGGCTGGGCTGCTGGGGGTTCGGGAGAACCTCTAGCTAAGATTCTGTGCAGTTCGGAGAACCCCCAAATCCCACTCCTGGCTGGCCCCACCCAACCTGCCCCTCCCAGGAGTCCCCATATGGCCCATTTTGAATGCAGGTAAGTGCAGGGCGTGTGCAGAGGCTCGGGGAGGGCAAAAAACGGGCCTACCGGAGGTTCGGGAAGGCCAGAAACAGCCCCATTTCCGGCCTCCAGAGGGCCTCTGGAGCCTGGGGAGGTCATTTTCGCCCTCCTGGAGGCTAGAAGAAAACCTCTGGAGCCTGGGGAGGGCAAAACTGCCACCTCACCATGGTGTAGGAGGCTGACTAGACCATACCCACCATGGCCACACCTACCCAGCCACCAGGGAGAGAGCCCCTTGCTAAAAATATTGAAGCCCACCCCTGACACGAGGGGCTTTTTTTCAATAAAAAGAAAGATATGAGAATTAATGTTCTCATCCATCCACATCATCCTGTTTCATCCATGAAGGTTTCTCGGGAATTACAGCTCAGACCAACACCAAACCTTTCAAAGATTGCCTGAACATACAGAAAATTAATTTCTGCAGCATGTGAACACGTGGGATGGGGTGGGGGGACATGATGATCTGGACTCTGAAAGAATGTCTAAGGAAGTATTGCAGATGCAGCTGGAAGAAAGATTTAATTCCCAAAGCTTTGCAGTTGAGACTGAATAGACGAAGAGCAGCAACTATCACCTTGTGATTCCTAAGAGGCCCTTTGCTTCTTAAATAATCACCCAAATAAAATAATTCCTGTGTTGAATTTGAAGCCGGTATCATTCAACTTGTTAGAAGAAGAAGGAGAAAAACCGCGTAGAAGTGGCAAGCCCTCACCTTTCAAAAATAAAAGGTCAAATTCCAAAAGCTGCACTTATGAAATGAACGATATTGCTTTTCACGGCCAGAGATGGAAGAAAATTATAGCCCGTAGTAGTCTATAGGTTGCTGCTGTGGGAATTATCTCTTTCTCCCTGTCTGCTTATGAGCAAATATACAAAAGCAGATAGTTCTGTATCCCAGGAAGAGGATTTTCTGTAAGACAAGTAATCTGGTCTCTTTAAGAAACCATTTCTATTGAACCAAATGCCGGGCGATGCTCCAAATTCGTTAAGCGAGAAGAGCGAAAGGAAGATTCAGAAAAAGCATCTGTCAGTTAAGCTCCAAGTAGACAGCATGTTAATAAAATCAAATGGATCAGGTCTTCAATCTTCAGCACTTTAGCTCCCTTCCTGGCTTGTTTTAAACTCTTGATTGGAAGAGTTAACCTGACAATGAAATTAGTCATAAGTCAATAATGCTCTAGCCCAGAGGTAGAGCTGGTAGGAGAATTCATTTAATTGTTCACACAGAACATAGTCCCGATGATGAATTGACTTGGCTGGCAAAGTTCATTATGATTTTAACCATGGAACCATGAAGAGCAGGTAATCATATTTAAAGAGATAAGAAACACGGCTTGTGAAGGGCCTTGGTTTTGTCAGAGAAATTTCTCATTTGCAGCAGTCATGGGTGGAAAATCAATACCCCACTTTGCCATGCAAAAGGAGTTGTGAGCTTAACGGGGCTTTCTTCTTGGTTTCATTAAGTCACCTGCTCACATACAAGCCAGGATTTGCATGCTGGAAGCATCCCAGGTTCTCTCTGACCTGATGCACAAAACCTCAAGATTTTCTTCAGGAAGGGCTTCTATTCTATTCATCCTTGTCAAAGTACATCTGTCTCTGAATTCCAAACAAATCATTTCAATAGCACATTTGCAATTTTCTCTCACACGAAACACACACAGTGCATCTGACAAGAGAATCCCCAATGAGAGTTGTTCTTTGATATAGGAACTGGGACACCTGTTGACTAATGTTTTTGGCAAAGGAAGCAACAGGCAATTTTAAGCTGTCATAAAAATGTTTGGAAAGAGATCACGACTATTCCATTATGATAACCTTTCTTCCATACTGTCATCTTTTAATGGTTGGGAATTTTAATTTCTGAGTGCAAACACACCATTATTCCTTACGAGATGAGCTACGAAGGTATCTGTGTCCTGTTTGAATGGTCACAAATGACAATTAGAATGAAGCAACAGTTTCCGTTCCTGACTTGTCCTTGATAAAGGTAAGGTAAAGGTTCCCCTCGCACATATGTGGTAGTCTAGGGGGGCAGTGCTCATCTCCATTTCTAAGCCAAAGAGCCAGCGCTGTCCAAAGACGTCTCCGTGGTCATGTGGCTGGCATGACTCAACGCCAAAGGCGCACAGAACACTGTTACCTTCCCACCAAACGTGGTCCCTATTTTTCTACTTGCATTTTTTACGTGCTTTTGTACTGCTAGGTTGGCAGAAGCTGGGACAAGTAATGGGAGCTCACCCCGTTACATGGCGCTAGGGATTCGAACCGCTGAACTGCTGACCTTTCGATTGACAAGCTGAGCATCTTAGCCACTGATTAAACCAAACATGTTTGAATGTTGATTTTCTAAACCAGAACATTCCATTTTCTTCTCAGAGACATGACAGAGTACTGAGAAGAGAGGTGGAATACAAAGATCCTGAGATTTATGCAAGTTACTTTATCTAGTGAACCTATTTCAGCAGCTCAATAGATGCACACCCTAAGTTGCGCAAACCTTTTTTGAGCAAGGATAACATGTAACCTCACTCTCTTTTAAACTCATTCTCAGCGTCATCCAAACTCATTCAAAAGGAATTCTTCATGATACAATTCTTCAGTCTTATCACCAACCTTGGTCTAATTAGGCAAACTGCCAAAGGCTTTTCTCGGCAAAAGTTCAGAAGCAGAAGACGCCGACAAGTAGTAAATGCAGCAAGACAATAAACAAGTCTATCAATGTTGTTTTCTGACAAAGAGCCCAATAGCTGTTGCTGGTCTTTTAAGGCTTATGGGAGGGGCCAATTATCTCTTCGCCCTACTCCTAAGTCGTCCTCTTTGCTTTAACTTCCCTTGCCTTCTGGCAGCTCTTCTCATGTGTGCACTAGGAACAGGCTCCTCCTGTTCCTCTGCCTCTCTACTGTCAGCCTCTGGAGGCTCCAGAGTCTGCACATCACTCCCCAATGGCCCTGGCCCCATCTCTGCCTCCGACGCAGAGCCCTCATCTGGGCCTTCCCAGCCTCCAGGACAGGCCCATGTTCTTCTTCAGCCTCATCACTGTCCGACTCCACTGCCAGCTCTGCAGGCTGCTGGCGGACCACAACAGGCTTCCCACAAGTCATCGCTGTCCCTCTCCTTGGCCAATCAGGCATATTGTAGGAATAGGGTTTCTATTCTGCTGTAGCAATGCTATGAACCTATCTATCTCAGAAGGCAGCTGATTGGGTAAAGTTGACCTTTTTACAAATGGACTAATGAGTTTGACAAGTCTAGAACCTGACTTAGAACTGAACTAGAGAGGATCAAGTAAAGAAACAAAGTCCCAAAGGTGTTTTTTCAAGAGTCCACTGTACTTCAGCTTCAGTGGAAGAAGCTTCTTGGATGAGAAATGAAATGTCTTCAAAGAAAAACAAAGAAAGTCCAGTTGCCTCTTCAGAAAGCACCTTTGGGACAACTCTGACCTGGATGACTGAGAATCTCCCCAGTCATTACACAAACAAAGGCAATTGCCTCCATGAACTCCTCTGGATGGTCAGCAGAATATGTTTGCCGAGATGTGGGCGATTTTCTCCTAAGTACTTTGGTTGCAGATCTCATACTCATTGCTTCGTATACTGTGTTACACACTTCATTTCTGACCCTTTTGGAGCTCCCCGCATTTTGGAGGCATTGGCAGCCAAGCAGAAAGTTCTGGGGCAAGCTGTGAAATCTCCGAAATGAAAATCAATTCCATCTCCATTTCACGGAGACTAATGTGGCATTTACAACCTAAACAATCATTTCTTTTTGGGCAGGAAAATTAAAAACCGCACTACATAAAAAGGAACAATGTTTAAACTTCTGGTGCAAATGAAGACTTGTATTGGAAAATGATTACAAAAGAAGTAAGATGGGCTGGAGGAGCAAGCAGATTCGAGAGAGAGGGATGGAGATAATACAACACATGGAGTTGTAATTGCTTCTTCTCTCATAGTACAGTCCCTGCAATGGCTGCCATGAATGCAAAAATAGTTCATTAGAAACTCTGTTGGGAGCAGGTTGTTGTCATGGCCAGGCAGAAGATACTGCTGCATTTCTATTATGGCTGCGGTGCATACCCTCTTTCTCGCTCTCTTTCCTCAACAATTTGCATTAAAGTTGAGAGCAAATAAATTTGTTCTAAGTTGTTTTTGTCGAGAGATGCAACAATTTTGGTGAAACTCTCATGGGTGGTATGGAGAGTTTTTAACACTTCTTCAGTCACAAGCTGGCCAAGAGAGATGTGTGAAAGTCCTCAGCTTCCCATCTTTCACTTCGGTCCCCCAGGGAGAGGTTGGGAGGGATCTTCTCCATGGGACTTGGTAGAAGAATGTGTGAGTTGCAGCCACACAAGGAGGGAGAGGAGGGCAGCAAAAATTAGCTGGGATGCTGATGCCCTCAGCCACCTCCGAGCAAGGAAGAAATCTCAGTATTCCAGGGAAATAAGTTCTAATAAAGGAGAATATTTGTAGCACAGGGTTGACATAAGAGATCTTTCATGGTCTCTGAGCTTGCTTGTTCTCTTGCAGATGTTTCATTACCCAAACTAGGTAACATCATGTGATGAATGAAACATATGCAAGAAAACAAACGAGCTCAGAGAGTATCAAGGACCCCTTAAGTTCTAGAGTGTTGTTAGTAACTTTGATGCTTGTATCCTTACAATTTATATTGATACTGATTTCTTTCCTAATTGCTTATTTGTACCCTATGACTATCATTAAGCATTGTACCTTATGATCCTTGATGAAGGTATCTTTTCTTTTATGTACACTGAGAGCAGATGCACCAAGACAAATTCCTTGTGTGTCCAATCACACTTGGCCAACATAAAAATTTCACTCTATTCTATTCTATTAGCAAACATGTTAAGCAGATACCTATGTTAGTTTATGATAGCCAAACATCAAAAGGAGTCTAGTAGCACCTTTTCAGACTGAGACATAAATGAAGTCACAGCTCACTTCCTCAAATGTATGGAGTGGTTAAATTGAAGCAGAATTTGTGTTCTCAGGGAAATTGTCAAGGGCTTTCAGTCTTCTTAGGTGAACATATGCCACCAGCACTCCTAGCTATCTAAGAGACACAACAGAGTTCCTAAAGAAACTGAAATGCATTGGCAATTTCCATAACAATACTATTTTATATATCAGTAACTATTTCAGTTAGATACAGATACAGATTAAGAGAGTTGAAAGGGACCTTGTAGGTCACATAATACAACCCCCCGCCCAAGCAGGAGATGCTACACCATTTTTGACAGATGGCAGTCCAGTCTCTTATTGAAAGCCTCTAGTAATGAAGCTCCCACAACATCTGAAGACAAGCTGTTGCGTTGGTTGATTGCTCTCACCATCAGAAAATTTCTCCTTATTTCTAGGTTGAATGTCTCCTTGATCTGTTTCCATCTATTATTCCTTTTCTGGCCTTCAGGTGCTTTGGAAAATAGCTTGTCCCCCTTCCTCTCTGTGGCAGCCCCTCAAATATTAGAAGACTGCTATCATGTCTCCCTTGGTCCTTCTCTTCACTAGACTAGCCATGCCCAGTTCCTGCAACCATTCATCATATATTTTAGCATCCAGTCCCCTAATTATCTTGGTTGCTCTTCTCTGCAGAGTTATCATGCAATAATCATGAATGTTGAGGCAGTATACATCAATACCTGTACAAACACAGCTTTTAAAAAAATCATCAAATTGGCCATCTAGTTTGAGAAGATCTATGTGCTTTTTAGGCTTCGTGGACTTGATGGTACGACTTCAATCAATCAAACCAGGTACTTTCTAATTTGTCTCACGTGTACCATGAATATACATAACCACCCTGTTTTCCCCTCCCTTCTGCCTTCCCGACCTCATCTCAGTTTAAAATCCGGGTAGCCATTCCATACGTCTCATGAAATAAGCTCTCGCTCACAAAAGCATATGCCTTTTAATAAAATTTGTTTGTGTTCTGACCTAGGCTTCCCCAGCAGCACGAAGCCGAGTCCTCATCCTGATAAACCCCTTTTATTTAATTTACAGTTAATTCCTCTCCAGCAAAGTCTTTCCTCTCTCACATCTTTCAAGATAGTTCACAATTACCCACTTTTATCAGGCTTGGAGAGTGGCCAGGCCGATATCTTTCAGACGCCCGCAATACTTGGCAAGAATGTAGAAATGAACTAATTGTCTCCTCTTTTATTCTCTACGGGAGCGACCCTTCATCGTCCACCTGTGGCCTTACTCCCAAGTCGACCCTTGTATTTTAGCTGTTCCCTTCATTCTGGCAACTCTGCACATGCACACTCTGGGAACAAGCTCCAGCTGTTTGTCTGCCTCACTGATGTCTGATTCCGAAGGCAGCCTGTCATACGGCCCTGGTCCGCTCTCTGCCTCTGATGCAGAGCCCTCATCAGAGCTTTATCCAAACTTCAGGACTGGCCCATGTTCCTCCCTAACTTCCTCACTGTCCGAATTTGCTGTCAGCTCCCCTGACCGCTGGCGGGCCATAACAGTTTGCCAAAAAAGGTTTCTTTTCAAATCCCTTTCTTCTGATTCCAAGGCAGGGTTTCCCAACCTTGGCAACTTTAAGACTTGTGGACTTTTACTTCCAGAATTCTGCAGCCAGCGTGTTAGGTTGGAGAATTCTGAGACTTGAAGTCCACACGCCTTAAAGTTGCTGAGGTTGGGAAGCCCTATTCTAAAAATATCCTTAGCATCAAATAGAAAAGAGAAATATTCTTCGTCTTGCCTAAAAGCACAACAGCTGCAAACATCTAATTGGCACCTTGAGAAAAACTATATCATGAGAAAACATGATTGCTATGTAGAGAACCAATACCTTTTCATATCAATAGTAGCCATTCCATTTATATAACTATGGGGCTATATGACTGATAGTTTCACTGTAGAACAAATAATTAAACAAAATGAATGGAGAATCTGCGATTTGAATTTAATGACACATGGGTTCTTTTGGCTCCTACATTTAATGACACAATATGGGCTCTTTTGGCTACCATGTCATTAGCATGGGTAGCAGACCAAAATAAAAGCAACTTTTACGAAGAGAGACAGAGGGAGAGAGAGAAAAGAAAGCTTGTAAAATACATATTTGTTCCCCTCGTTGCTGTATTATTAGTGCCAATCACTAAGGGGTACATTAGATAATTGCACTGAACTTCACCATTAAGGCTTTTATGATAGACTCAGGGCAGTGGGTACGTATACAATGAAAGCATTAAGCATTACTCTTTGGCCCTACTTTGGCTTCTTTTAGATGAAGGAATATCATTTTATTCTCATTTTTTTTGTCATTGGCGTTTGAAGGAATGCCACACTGCATTTTATGGGGACTTAGCACTAGCTCCTACATACATCAGTGACAGCCAATTGGAGACCCAGAGGCTACACAAATGACACAACAGTTTGATTTAGTCTCATATTTTTTCTCTCTCTCCCCCATCCCCACCTCTCCCTTTTCTTCATAGTGTTAGTTTTGTAACACTGGAAATAAATAAATCTAAAGGACAAAAGTAAATAAAGCTAAAGAACATTATTTTAGTTTAGTGCCTCCCAGCCAGTGTTAGTTTCTGGTGAATGCCTGAACAAGTCCCAGCAGTTTACTTGCAACCTCTTCCAGAAGTGGTTTGACCTTGCTTTCTTCTTCCTAGGACTGAGAGAGGGGTTATCAGCCAGCTGGCTTCAGGCAGGATTAGAACTCATAGTCTCTTCATTTCTAATCTGGTGCCTTAACCATTACACCAAAGCAGCTCTTCAGAGAGTAAGTGTACAAGTTTATATGTATATGTGTGTGTGTGTGTGTGTGTGTGTGTGTGTGTGTGTGTGTGTGTGTGTGTGTGTATGTGTGTGTATATATATATATATATATATATATATATATATATATATATATATATATATATATATATATATATATATATATATATATATATTTGTTTTCTGAGGTTTTCGCGGGTGTTTGTATGTAGGTCTTTCGTTATTCGGGTTTTCTCCCGCGTAAAATTGGAAGTATCTTGGCGACGTTTCGACGAAGTCTCATACGTCATCTTCAGGCTTCAGCTTCGTGCTTCTGGGAGCAATGTGTGATTTCAGCTGTTTCTTCCTTTTTAACTGCTAGTGGGGGTTTGAACTGATTGGGTGGAAGCTTGGCTGTGCTCTGATTGGATGGGGGTTTTTTTGTGCTCTGATTGGATGGGGGTGTGTCCTGTTTGGGTGGGGGCTTGGTTGTGCTCAGATTAGTCTGAGTTGCAGGGGGATTTGAGCTGGTGAGCTGCACTGCTGCTGTTTGGCTTCGTGTTCGTGGTCGTTCTACATCTTCGTAGTGGGTGTTAGTCTGCTGCATGTATGGATTGGAGGGGTTTGAAATGGCTAATGTTGCAGCTGCGGTCTGGCTTCTGGTCCTTGGTCGTGCTTATATATATATATATATATATATATAGGTGGGATTCAGCCACTTTGCACCACTTTGGGAGAACCGGTTGTTAACTTTCTGAGCAGTTTGGTGAACTGGTTGTTGGAAGAAATCATTAGGGCAGAGAACCGGTTGTTAAATTATTTGAATCCCACCACTGTATATATATGTATGTTTTCGTAGGTTTTCACGGGTATAGGTATGTACAGTAGGTCTTGGCATATTTGGGTCTTTTCCCGTGTAAGGTTGAAAGTATCTAGACGATGTTTCGACGAGGTCCCACTCGTCATCTTCAGGCTGGTGCTTTCGGCTTCATGCTTGTGCAAAGCTTACCTGATTTCCAGCTCTGCATTTACATATTTTCAGGGAAAGCTTATTTTCAGGGGGAGGCTTATTTTAGCACATGCATTCAAAAGCCTGATTGGGCTTGTTATCAGGGGATGTCTTATTTTCGGGGAAACAGGGTATGTATGTATGTATGTATGTATGTATGTATGTATGTATACACATATATAGCGTTTTCCCCAAAATAAGCCCTCCCCAAAAATATTTAAACCCATGCACAGCTGGTCCCTGCCATTTCCTCTGGTTAGGGTTAGGGAGACAGAGCTGGAAGTCAGGTAAGACGGCAAGAGGATCCCCATATTGCTCCACATGCCCCAAAATAATAAGACCTCCCTGAAAATAAGGCCAACCACACACACACACACACACACACACACACACACACACACACACACACACACATCCCTAACCTTACAAGTACATGTGAACATGAATTCTCTGGTTCTGTTGCGGAGCTAAGCTTAATACATTAATATTACGGACTAGCCTGAATGTAGTTTTAAATTGGATTTTAAAAAAAAAAGGGGTTTAAATGAGGTTTTAAATTTGTATTTAAAAGTTAGAGCATCAATTGAATTTAACTATCTATTCTTTATCTATTATATGTTTTCTGTTGTTTTTTGTCTGTGAACCGCCCTGAGTCTTTCGGGAGATGGGCGGTATACAAATATAATAAATAATAATAATAATAATAATAATAATAATAATAATAATAATAATAATAATAATAATAATAATAATAATAATAATAATAATAATAATAATAATATAAAGAATTGCATTTTTTAAGAAGAGCTGTGGTGGCACAGTGGTTAGAATGTCGTATTGCAGTCTGACTCTGCTCACTGCCAGGAATTCGATCCTGAGCGGCTCAAAATTGACTCAGCCTTCCATCCTTCAGCGGTCTGTAAAATGAGGGCCCAGATTGTTGGGGTCCAGATGCTGACTCTGTAAACCACTGAGAGAGTGCTATAAAGCCCTGTGGAGAGGTATATAAGTCTAAGTGCAATTGCTATAATCCTATTCATTATTTGACTGGAGAGCAGGGTTAAAACCTGTCACATGTATTGTACTCCATAGACAAAAAAGGATGAATTCATCCTCCAACTTTTAGACTGCCTGGTTTAGCAAACTTTCTTTATCACTTTGGGGAGACTCAAAGAGGTGGAAAGAATGCAAAAGTTACCCAACGGTGGCTTAAAAGTGTTACATACTGTCTAAGTAGTGCAAACCCCATTTTACAATAGTGTTTCCTTAAGAAAGCATGGCAGTGCCTGATGCACACCCAACCTGTGTCAATTATTGATAGCAGAAGCTTACAAGGAGCAAAATGCAGATGGACTTCCCAAGGTAGCTCAACTGCACAGACTCTCTTCAATCGGCACAGATTTTTAACGGCATTTTCTTTCAGCCAGCTCCTGAAGGGAGGCGGATTTTGCACATGCCATGTTGATGAAACATAGTTCTACTCTTTCAAGGGCAAGAAACGATGCGAAACCTGCACACCACTGATGCTTTTGGGCTGTACCTGCTTTTAGCAGCCCAACATCAGCAGCAAAACATATTTTGCTCTGGCTGTCCAGGGATTGAGCTGTAAAGTGAGGTTTCCTGTTCTTTTTATGCTGTAAGAAGCAAGCACTTTTTTTAAAAAACAAAACAAAACACCAGAAGTTGAACAGGACAAATAAAAATAGAAAGACTAGAAGAGTCAGTCGAGGCATTAGGAAGCTGGATCCTGTAGAAAGCTCAGCAGCTAAGGGGGTTGAGTGGAGTTGCCAGAGAGTTTTTCCAGTAATATTCTGACAGAGGTTTGGAGAAGATGAAGCATCTAAGGAATTCTGATGGGAAAGCAGAAAGCTGTGATGGCTTGAGTGTGACTATCTTTTATGGAAAATCCATAATCCTTATTAGGAACCCACAAACGCATTAACGTGGGCTGTGCTCTCCTCTAATCTGCTGCTGAAATCTGCCTCCCAATTGCCTCAAAGATTCCCCCTCCTTTGAAAACAGTTCCCAAATCAATTAGTTTCCCATTAAATTTAGTGAGCATGCAAAAGAACAGTTTGCACAAAACTACTGACCACTCACCAAGGCAATATGTTCTGCTGAAAATCCAGTTAATCCTTCCATGCAGCGAGCAAAATTTGAAAGACCTGAGTTTTCTACTGCCATCAGTTTTTAGGGGGAGGGGAAGTTGGAGCTAAAGAAACTCCACGGATCATTTTTTTCTAAACCAGCTGTCCCAATCCCGCCATTCCTTCTCCGATTGTGGAAATTTCAACCCCCAACATTTTCAGCAACGGCCCTACTGGCCGGGACATTCTGGAAGTCGGAGCCACACATCTGGAGAGCACTCAGGTTGGAGCAACCTGGGGCAAACAACAATAACAGCAGCAACGATTGAAAATATTGGGGAATATGAAACTACATTAAATGTCCATTGTGCTGCTGAAATAATCCCCTTCCAAAGTTTGCTTGCAAATTTAAAACAGTGGTTCCTGGAGACAGAAAACATCCTAAGCAGAGATGGTATTCAGCCGTTCGGACTAGTTTGGGCGAACCGGTAGCAGCGACTGTGGGTAGGCTCACCCCTGCCCACCCACCCTATCATGATGCTGTTCTATTTAGCCATGTTTTGGAAGGCATGTGCATGAGCAAAGCACATGCATAGAAGGTGTGTGGGCATCGAACCAGTGGAAAGAATATTGGAAACCCACTGCTGATCCTAAGGATGCTAACCTAGTGACCCTAACTCTGAAAGTTGAGCTGCATTCATAGATCTAATAGTTATGGCCAAGATTTGTGACCAACACTATGATGACACAGTGGTTAGAATGCAGGCTAACTCACTGCTCACTGCCAGGACTTCAATCCTGATGAGCCTCAAGGTTGACTCAGCTTTCAACTCTTCCATGATTGGTAAAGCAAGGACCCAGATTTTTGTGTCAATATGCTGAGAAATGAAGGCAAATATATATGAACTGGGTATGCCTACTTTAATGAAAAGAAGGGCTAGGGGAGACATGATAGCAGTGTTCCAATATCTCAGGGGCTGCCCCAAAGAAGGGGGAGTCAAGCTATTCTCCAAAGCAGAACAAGAAGCAATGGGTGGAAACTGATCAAGGAGAGAAGCAACCTAGAACTAAGGAGAAATTTCCTGACAGTGAGAACAATTAATCAGTGGAACAATTTGCCTCCAGAATGTTGTGAATGTTCCAACACTGGAAGTTTTTGAGATGTGATTGGATTTGTCTGAAGTAGTATAGGGTTTCCTGCCTGGGCAGGGGGTTGGACTAGAAGACCTCCAAGGCCCCTTCCAACTCTGATATTCTATACATGTTCCAGGATAATGTTGTAAAATCCAATCTGGACAGGTCACCGGAACCAGGGGCTTAATCTTTTGAGCTTCTCAGAATGGGCTCCAGTCCGAAAACTCAGAAGACTAAATCTCTGGCCAACTCAGATTGGATCTTGCAACAAAATGCTGACACTGTAAACTGCCCAGAGGGTGCTGCTCTATGGGGCAGTATATAAGTCTAAGTGTTATTGTGACCCCTCACATCTTGGACATAAACTGTTTCAACTCCTACCCTCAAAATGATGCTATAGGGCACCGTACACCAGAACAACTAGACACAAGAACAGTTTTTTCCCAAACATCATCACTCTGCTAAACAAATAATTCCCTCAACACTGTCAAACTATTTACTAAATCTGTACTACTATTAATCTTCTCATCGTTCCCATCACCCATCTCCTTCCACTTATGACTGTACGATTGTAACTTTGTTGCTTGTATCCTTACGATTTATATTGATGTTGTTTCCTGGTTGCTTATTTGTACCTTATGACTATCATTAAGTGTTGTACCTTATGATTCTTTTCTTTTATGTATATTGAGAGCATATGCACCAAAGACAAATTCCTTTTGTGTCCAATCATACTTGGCCAATAAAAAAATTCAATTCAATTCAATTCAATTCAATTCAATTCAATTCAATTCTATTCTATTCTATTCTATTCTATTCTATTCTATTCTATTCTATTCTATTCTATTCCTATAGTACTAAGTGTTATATTGATGACATATGTACTCTGCCATAGTTCTTTAAAACTGTAATGGAACGTGTGTACAATTTGGGGGAACGAGGGGAAGAGATGCTGCCTGGGAAAGAATCAGGTAAGAGAGGCAGGAGTCACCTGTGGCTTAACAGTGTAAGGAATTTAGAAGGACCCAGCCTAATGGATCAAGCAGTTAAAAGTGATGGTGAGATGTTTGTGCCTTCAGACCTGCAAGATTCTGGTTATGTAACCTCACAATAAAATAGACCTAGCTCATCTAATTCTATTTCCTGTCTGGTTTACATTGGAAGCCTGGCATGAACAGAAAGCCAAGCATTTGGCAGAAGAAGCCAACAATACCTTCCATTCCATGGTTACAGACCAAGGTTGGCTAAACTGTTTCATCCCTTGAGACATAACATTCCATGAGTATCTTACTATTCGTTGCAGAATAAACATGTGTTGCTCTTGTATCATCTCTAGAATCAGCCATGGCACCTTTTGCATTGGCCCACTTGTCCTGGCACATGCTCATATGAACCAAATAATCAAATCATAATCTTTATTACAGCCTGTAGACTGGAGAACACTATAGTAGTACAAACACACCAGCCATCGTGAAACCAAAAAGTGAACCTAAAGTACAATACAGTTACATCAAATAACAATATTATAGTAACCACAGTAAAAACCCACCAGACGCAAGGAATGTTGCGGATCCCACCCCCTAGGGAGATACACCCTAGTGGGACCCAGAAGAAAGACCTTTTCCGTAGTGGCTCCCTCTCCTTGGAACATCATTCCCCCAGATATTAGAATGGCCCCCACTCTGACACTTTTCCAGAAGGTGCTGAAGACCTGGTTCTGCCAGAAGGCCTAGAGTTCGCAGAGAGGGATGGAGCCAGGGGTAAAATGCTTCCGGATCGGACCGGGTCATGCGATCCGATAGTGATCGTAGCTGGTAATTCGGCGATCCAGTAGTGATGGCAGAGCAAAGCTCCACCCACCTGCCCGGTGCATCATTACTTCCTGGTTAAAACCAGGAAGTAATGTGTTTTTTACCTTCTGTGCATGGTGCGCGGCGCATGCACTTCGGAACCGGTAAGGAAGGTAAGTAGATTTCACCCCTGGATGGAGCCCATTAAATGGCTTGTGTGATGTGTTGTCGCTGAGGTGGAAAGTTATTTTATTAATTTATTATATGATTATTCTCTTTTATTAGTTTTATTGTTTCATATATCAGGTTTTTAGGGGATGCGGTGGCTCAGTGGCTAAGATGCTGAGTTTGTTGATCAAAAGGTCGGCAGTTCAGCGGTTCAAATCCCTAGTGCCACGTAATGGGGTGAGCTCCCGTTCCTTGTCCCAGCTTCTGCCAACCTAGCAGTTCGAAAGAACATTAAAAATGCAAGTAGAAAAATAGGGACCACCTTTGATGGGAAGGTAACAGTGTTCCGTGTGCCTTTGGCATTGAGTCATGCCGGCCACATGACCACCGAGACGTCTTCAGACAGCGCTGGCTCTTCAGCTTTGAAACAGAGATGAGCACCGCCCCCTAGAGTCAGGAACGACTAGCACGTATGTGTGAGGGGAACCTTTACCTTTATGAGGTTTTTATATTTCCTGTAAGCCACCTTGTGCGAATACGCAATATTACTTTCCTAAAAAACAAAAACAAAAACCCAGCAGCGGCAATCACCGAATTTTGTGCTGAATTTTAACCCTAGATTGAAACGAACGCAAGAAATGATGCCACTTAACAAGCGGGCAACCTGGAAAAATACATCAGGATCTAGTTGGATTGAAGATCTGAGAGATAGACATTGTGCCCTCTACCTTTAAAATGGGAATGCTTTTATAACACCACCGCAACCAACCTGAATCCCATAGGGTTCAGTCCATTCTTAGCAGACAAACTTGAGACAGAAGTAGTTCCTGGATATAAAAAGTGGCTGCTACTTCTACACAGAAGGAATTGAATGTTTCAAACCTTAGTAGAACACTGGAAAGCCAAAAAAAAAAAAAAAAAAAGCGGGGTGGGAGCCTATGTTGAAAACTACCATCACTTCACTCTAAGTGAAGAAAAAGGGGTTCCATTATAGCAAACAAGCTAAAGTGCACTCACTTTCAATGTGTTTTCATAGCATGACCTGTCAGCATCTTTTGAAATATTTGATATGTATATATTTGCCTATTGCCCTAAAAGCATCTTTCCGCACTTAGATCTCAGAAATTGCATATAAACCAATATTTAAGTCTTCAAATACTAACATTTCAAGCATTTCAAAATTCACTACATGAGCTGAGTGACAAGATCCAGGATGCATAGCTAGCTGCTGGCCCATTAATATAGCTCTAGTATTCGCAGGACAATTCTATGTATGTGTTAGGGACCCATTGCAAATCCAGGGAAAGTACTACCCTCCGGAGGTTCTGGATCCCCAATTAGGATTTCAGAAATTAAACTTCTTATTTCATGTGTAAGCAAGTAAATAATGATGGACATGTTGCATAAATGACAGCTTACTTGGTTTTTGATTGTACATATTCCATTTTGGCCAAAATGGGAAGAACACCTGATATTAAAACATTTTTTCCTTGGGTGACAATATAAAGAGCACCCTAAAAACCCGCAACTAAATCTTGATGTTAGTGGGATGTGGAGACAAAGGACCTTCAGCCTTTGAACCGAGGTGGTGTAATGGTTAGAGTGCAGTATTGCAGGCTACGTCTGTTGATCATCGGCTGCCAGCAGTTTGGCAGATCAAATCCCACCAAGCTCAAGGCTGACTCAGCCTTCCATCCTCCCAAGGTCGGTAAAATGGGGACCCAGATTGTTGGGGACAATAGACTGACTCTGTAACCCACTTAGAGAGGTCTGGAAAGCACTGTGAAGCGGTATAGAAGTCTAAGTGCTATTGCTATTCAGAGGAATTTTCTACAGATCTGTACCTCAACTAAGCTCTGCACAGCTTTTGTGGAACCTACCATAAGGGCCTTGCATGCCTCTTAAGTTAACAACGAAGTCTCACATGGGGGAAGAGGAAAGACTGGTATGCCACTCTGATGTTACGACACCCTGAAAGTTGACATCTTAATATATAGATTGATTGTGCCCTGAGATAGCAGTGTCAAGAAAGGATGAAAATCAATTTGTTTTAGCCTGAGGGAAGAATGGTCAGGTTCACATATTGATTTATGAAACGAACGAGTTTATTAAGTCAAGAACACCACCGGGCTAGCCTTTAGAAGATGGGCAAATGGTATCTGCTGGTAGAAAACGATGGGAAGATGGGCACAAACTCACATTGCCCAGAAGATGTTCATTTATACCAAATGGCATTGGAGGATTAGTGGACATCCTCCTCTTAAACCCAGACTTGCTCAATCTTGGCATCTTTCAGATGTGTATATTTTCATTTCCAGAATTCTGCTGGCTAGGGAATTTTGAGAGTTGAAGTCTACACATCTTAAAGTTGTGGAGGTGGAGGTTTCCATTGCACTCCTAGTCATCAATATAATTTTACACAGCCGCCTCTCCTTGTATACATGAGCGTATCTGAACCTACATGTACTTTGCTAACACAGCCACCAGAAGAAACAAATAATAGATGGATAAACTGTGCAAGTGTGCATAAACTGTCCACCTTACCCAATCTTGCATGAGGTGGAGAAGTAGGTATTTATTGACAGAACCGAAACAGAGCTGGGTAAGGACACCTAACATCAAAAACGTCGCCAAAAAAGCACAACAAAGAATGTTCTTTCTGTGCCAACTCAGGAAGCTCAAACTGCCCAAGGAGCTGCTGATCCAGTTCTACAGAGGAATTATTGAGTCTGTCATCTGCACCTCTATAATTGTCTGGTTTGGTTCTGCAACCCAACAAAACAGACACAGACTTCAGAGAATAATTAGAATGGCAGAAAAAACAATGGCTACCAACCTGCCTTCCATTGAGGACCTGTATACTGCACAAATCAAAAAGAGGGCTGTGAAAATATTTACAGACCCCTCACACCCTGGACATAAACTGTTTCAACTCCTACCCTCAAAATGACACCTTAGAGCACTGCACACCGGAACAACCAGACACAAGAACAGTTTTTTCCGGAACGCCATTACCCTGCTAAACAAATAATTCCCTCAACACTGTCAAACTATTTACTAAATCTGCACTACTATTAATCTTCTCATCGTTCCCACCACCCATCTCCTTCCACTTATGACTGTATGACTGTAACTTTGCTGCTTGTATCCTTACAATTTATATTGATATTGATTGTTTCCTGATTGCTTATTTGTACCCTATGACTATCATTAAGTGTTGTACCTTATGATTCTTGTCTTTTTATGTATACTGAGAGCATATGCACCAAAAACAAATTCCTTGTGTGTCTAATCACACTTGGCCAATAATGAATTCTATGTCTATTACCACCAGTCTCCATCTCCAGATGATCTTTTGTAAAAGGTTCATGAAGACATTGAAAAGATATTGAACAAAATCAAACCCTGTAGGATTCCATAGATTTTCTCCAACTAGGTTTCATCCAGATGGGCTGAGATTACAATTTTCAGAATTTTGACCAACAAAAGATTCAGAAAGGTTAAGGTTGGTCAGTGTCCAAAATATCAAGCTTGAAACCCCCAGCAGCATATCTGAAAATTATTACTCAACCCACCCTCCTCCAAGCTTGCAAGGGGGGGAAATCTGATTGCGATGGAACGCACGACAGAACAATTTTCCCTACAGATATTTACTACGACCGTGGAATTGCCCTTCAAAATGCTTCTGAGTCTTGGATGAAGCACAGCACAGAAATCAGCCTGAGGAAGCCAGGCTGATCTTTGGCTGGTTGAAGTAGGCAAAGAGCCAGAAGCTTCACCTGAGAGAGGCAAAGCTGTTGCCTATCAGGAAGGAAGGAAGGGAGAGAGGGAGGGAGGGAAGAAGAAAGGAAGGCAGGGAGGGAGGGAGGGAGGAAGGGATGGAAGAAGGGAGGAAGGAAGGAAGGGAGGGAGGGAGGGAGGGAGGGAAGGAAGGAAGAAGAAAGGAAGGAAGGAAGACAGGGAGGGAGGAGGAGGAAGAAGAAGGAAGGAGGAGGAGGAAGGAAGGAAGGAAGGAAGTTGTCTATATCCCTTCTTAATAATCCAGAGGCCCAGAAGTACACCCCTGGCCTTGCAGTCAGAAATTCCCATTAAAAACGGAGGCTTTGTTTCCAGTTGACATTCTGAGTCCTGGGATGGGGGGGAGGGAGGGAGGGGGGGGGATAAGGTTCTCCTTGTCTCCATTCCCAGCCCTGTCATCTCATTTGAAGCAGCTCTTTGCCTTTACCCTTTCAGGAGGGCATGGGAGAAGGCGGGGCAGCATTTGCTCGCTGATATTTCAGAATCTCTAATTAATGGGGAAAAAATTATTCAGCCATTTAAGCATTTAAAAAGGTATTCAAGTAAATACAATTTCCGTTTAGTAATTTCCCCCCCAATAACCACCTACTGCCCTTGGCAAGACATCTATGGAAATGAGCATCTCTGCAAGTATTCTCTATTCTTTTTCTGCCAGACTCTCGGGTCAACCTCCCCCAGTAGTTTAAAGATCTATCACAAATACAGAACAAAATAATTCAAAGGTACCAGAAACAGCACTGCAGGCATTTTGCATTCCGAGGAGCACACGTTTAGTTTCAAAATCTCTGCAGCGAGTATCAAGGACCAGCATCAAGTGCCCTTTGCGATGCGGTGAGAACTTCAGCTTGGAACCTCATCATGGAAGGAAAACGAGTCTTTGCGACACAAAGAGAGATTTTTTTTACCCCCCCCCTTCTACTTGCAATCGGACTTTGTATGAATATCTATCGTTCTTTCAGTGTTGTAATCTCTGTGCGGTATTTTATTTTATTTTATTTTTTACTTTGTTTTCAGCTTTGTAATTTCTTGCAAGATGACCTTCAATCATCTTGATTTCTGCCTGGGAACACTAGGAGTTTCTCCAGCTGGTAGGACAGCTATATTCAGGATTTAAACAATTCCCCAAATCTTAGGACAGGGGTGGCTCACAGGGAACCATTTCCTCTCTCTCTCTCACACACACACACACACACACACACACACACACACACACACACACCGCCACCCTGCCGGTCTGCAAAACTGGAAAGGACTGGAGACCACTATCCTAAGGGATGAAGGTCCCATATTGTTAATTGTTTTCCTTTGCATTCTGCCTTTACAGATGCTTCCAATAGTTTCACCTATTTATTACTGACTTCCATCTCTCTATTAATACCCTTTTATATGCATTTTTTACATGCTTTCGAACTGCTAGATTGGCAGAAGCTGGGACAAGTAATGGGAGCTCACCCTGTTACGCGGCAGCACTAGGGATTCAAACCGCTGAACTGCCGAACTTTCAATCGACAAGCTCAGCGTCCTAGCCCCTGAGCCACCACGTCCCTCTATAGGGACCACCTTTGGTGGGAAGGTAACAGCGTTCTTTGTGCCTTTGGTGCTGAATCATGCTGGCCACATGACCACAGAGATGTCTTCGGACAGCGCTGGCTCTTCGACTTTGAAACAGAGATGAGCACCGCCCCATAGAGTGAGGAACAACCAGCACATATGTGAGAGGGGAACCTTTACCTTTACCTTTATATGCATTTAAAATATCCAAAGTATTGAACGGGGCTGGATGTGAACTAAAGTGGAAGAAAGATGGTTTAATCTAATTGGAGCATTTGCAGGAAACAGAGGTTCAAGGAACTAAATGCAGAAGGAGACCGTATATAGCATCGCCTATCCTACGTCTTTAAAAAAAAATACAATTATCTAATGACGCGGTTGTGCATAGCGTGAAAAAGCAACAGTGTGATGACATTATGCCTCATAGGTATATATTTACCACAGGGACATAAGAAGTTATCGTGTGCTGAGTCAGACCTTTGCTCTAGTAAGCCAAAAGGTGTTGAAACTACAACCACCAGATGTTGCTCATTAAACTTCCCAGCATCTCTGACCTTTGGTGAGGCCAGAATGACAATCTTGCCTACAATCATTCTTCATGACCAGCAACAGCCTTTCCAGAGTTTCCGAATGAAGATGCCAGGAATTCAATCATCTTCCTGCAGACTAGATTTCTGACTGAACTGCACTCCTTTCCCAAATGTTATCATTCATTTGTGAATAATAAGTTATAACGACTGGATACCAATGTCAAAAGTCCCCATCTATGTGTGTAAGTTATAGTTATTTTCATGGGTGTAAGTATATATAGTACAGGGATGGCTAACCTTTTCCGGACCAAGTGCCCAAAGCGTGTGTGTGTGTGTGCAAATGAATGTGTGTGTGCGTGCAAATGTGCATGTGCGTACCCAAACTCCCAAAATGGAATGTGTGCATGGCCCTGGGCATGCACCCCGCCCCCACATGCGCATGCCCATGGTTCCTGCATGCCCTCCGCCCCCATATGCATGCGCATGAACCCCTGCACATGCATGCATGGGTGGCCTCCACATGTGCTCCACCCCACGCATGCACCCCCTTGCACACATCCCGCTCCCATGCATGCATGCGCACCCCCCCCACACACACACTCTCTGCCCCCCATGCATGCTCAGCAGAGACCCAAAGACCAGCTGGCCAGTGGGAGGCCCGCGTGCATGCGCAGCAGAGCTGAAGTGGGGTGACAGCTCCTGGGCTATCAGAGAGGGCCACCTCTGGAATGCGTGCCATAGGTTCGCCATCATGGATATAGTTATTTTCATATACACAGACCAGAGTGGATCTCTGATGGTGAACCATGGAAAACAAAAATACCCTCCAACACAAATTTGTGCAATTTTATCAATGGCTGCTTCCAATACACAGGGCAAAAAGATAGAATAGAATAGAATAGAATAGAATAGAATAGAATAGAATAGAATAGAATAGAGTAGAGTAGAGTAGAGTAGAGTAGAGTAGAGTAGAGTAGAGTAGAGTAGAGTAGAGTAGAATAGAATAGAATAGAATAGAATAGAATAGAATAGAATAGAATAGAATAGAATAGAATAGAATAGAATAGAATTTATTGGCCAAGTGTGATTGGACACACAAGGAATTTGTTTTGGTGCATATGCTCTCAGTGTACATAAAAGAAAAAGAAAAAAAATACCTTCATCAAAGGTACAACATTTACAACACAAATGATGGTCATAGGTTGCAATTTAACCCTTAATGATAATTTAACCCTGTAACAAAAAGTTACAGTCATAAGTGGAAAGAGATTGGTGTTGAAAACGATGAAAAGATTAATAGTAGTGCAGATTCAGTAAATAGTTTGACAGTGTTGAGGGAATTATTTGTTTAGCAGAGTGATGGTGTTTGGGAACAAACTGTTCTTGTGTGTAGTTGTTCTGATGTACGGTGCCCTATAGCGTCGTTTTGAGGGTAGGAGTTGAAACAGTTTATGTCCAGGATGTGAGGGATCCACATTTTACCATTGTTAGATTTCAGAAAACTTGTTAATATGAACTTACTGAAAGGTGCAGATACATATGTGCTGATTTGCACAAGTGATGTTAAAGCTAGACATTATCCTAAGCTATTGCAAGACTATTGGAAATTAAAAAGGACCAGCTACTGTATATATTCTTCCCCCATTTATTTTTTTTTTGGAAAAGATACATATTAAATATATCACATAGAGCCAAAGCAGGAAAGCCCCTGAATGAAACTGCTATAGGAGCCCTGGTGGCACAGTGGTTGGAATGCAGTATTGCAGGCTAACTCTAGCCACTGCTAGCAGTTCGATCCTGACTGGCTCAAGATTGACTCAGTCTTCCATCCTTTCAAGGTCGGTAAAATGAGAACCCAAGTTGTAGGGGGCTGATTCTGTAAACCACGTAGAAAGTGCTGTAAATAGCACTGCTATGAAGCAGTGCTATTGCTATATGAATGGATGGATGGATGATGGATAATATATATTTATTTTATTTATTTATTTTATTTTACTTATTTATTTTTCACATTTTTATACCGCCCTATCTCCCTAGGGACTCAGGGCGGTTTACAGCCAGATAAAACATAAATATAAATACAAAATAAAACATCAATTAAAAAACTATATGACAGTGGTGAAATCTAAATTTTTTACTACCGGTTCTGTGGGCATGGCTTGGTAGCCATGGTGTGGTGTGATGTGGCTTGGTGGGCATGGCTTGGTGGGCATGGCAGGGGAAGAATACTGCAAAATCCTCATTTCCTCCCCACTCCTGGGGGAAGGATATTGCAAAATCTCCATTCCCACTGTCGTGTCCCACTCCTCCTCCGATGGCCCGGTATGGGAAGTCTGTATCAAGCGTGGCCATGAAGCCTCTGCAGCTTTGCCAAATTCCTGTCAGAGTTCTCAGAGCAGGCAGGAATCCAAGGTGTGACTTTGCTTGACTCAAGGAATGCCAAAAAGCAGATCCTTTATATAGGCCATGGGGTGTGGCTCCATGACTCAGCACTTATCCAGGCCTGCCCCTCCCTTCCTTTTGCTGACGTCACCTCTCCATTCTCCAGAAGTGGGGATCTGTCCACTGTGTCTTTTCGTCTCCTGCTCTGCTGCCGGCAATTCTAGCTCGTGGCTGGCTTCGTGCTCACATGCTGTAGGGAGGTTTGTTTGCTCAGTCTGTCTGGGCATGGTGCCAGGGCTGGGGGCTGGAGGCATGCCAGGCCATTTTTCTTCACTATCAGTCTCTGGCTCAGATAGCAGGAGATGGGAGGGGCCCGGCTGAGGAGAGGAGGGCGGGCGAGGCACAACACCCACCCCATCCCAGGGGAAAGGATATTGCAAAATCTCCATTCCCTCCCCACTCCTGGGGGAAGGATACTACAAAATCTTCATTCCCACTTCACTCAAGGGGAAGAATACTGCAAAATCTCCATTCCTTCCCCACTCCTGGGGGAAGGATATTGTAAAATCTCCATTCCCATCCCACTCTGAGGTCAGCCGGTACTCCGAACTACTCAAAATTTACACTACCAGTTCTCCGAACTGCTCAAAATTTCCGCTACCAGTTCTCCAGAACCTGTCAGAACCTGCTGGATTTCACCCTTGCTATATGATATATCCGTAGGTGGGAATAATAATTGGGAAGGGAGTTTCCTAGATATAAAACTACCACTGCCTTGCACACAGGGTGGCAAATTGAAAGGTTTATACTTAATGTTTTGCAACACCTACCTAGAAGCTTTGTTGGATCTGGGGGAAAAACAGTAATGAGGTACGCTAGAAAATGTGTTATCAACTAATAAGCTCTCATTAATGTGTCATTAACTATCATTTCACTTCAAGCCTAGACAACAGCAAGGTACGACTGGGAGGCGAGGAGAAAAGAAGAAATCAATTCTCCAAAGAAGCTTTTTCTCCATTTTATATATTGGGGGTGTGGGGGGGAGAAATAAATCTCTTTTTGATGTCCCTGGCACGTTTAAATTTAAAATCAGATGTCTTCACCAGTCAATTTAGCTCTGGCAATGTTTTGCTATGGAACTTTCCTCTAACGGGAAACAGCCGTAGTTGCAAAGAATTTATTACAGTTGTTCCTTTGAATTGCACCGCTTGAGGGCCTGGGATTCCAACTTTGTACACCCCATCAAGGTCAATGATACTTGGATCCCCTGCAGTTGTTAGTCAACTGAAAAGCAGGAAATGCAGCTGGCAGATAATGAACAGTTCCCCCCCCCCCAATCTTTGATCTATAGATCAGCCTAAAAGGGGGAAAAAAAAAACCGAAAAAAAAACCAACCACCTGGAGATCTTTATCATCTGGTTGGCAAAGATACAGTTTCCCCTTTTCTCTCCAAGGTTAGAGGGTGATCTACAAGTCAAACCTCCAGCATGCATCTGTGGGACTCTGTATGAATGACAGAGAATAGGTATGCTGGAAACTAAATTCCTGCTCAGACAGATGGACGAGCAAGAGAATTGAACTGTGATGGGTTCTCCAACTGGAGGCGTGTGTGTGTAGCCAGTGTGTGTGCCCGTGTGTATTCCAGCAAGCATACAATTGTTTCCCAGGGGGGGAGATGGTGCATCTGAGAAAGAAGTCCAGATTAACAGAGTACACACTCCTAAACTGGTTGGGAGAGGGAGTGTTGTGACCCAGGCCTAAGTAAATAGTAGGAAACTCAGTCAGTGTAAAAACAAACAAACTTTATTTGAACAGCTGAGAATTACTTCATTCTCAGCGTAGTCCAACTAAATTAAAGCAAATTCCTCCCAACACAAATTCCTCAGTCCTATCATCAACCTTGGTCCAATTAGGCAAACTGCCAAAGGCCTTTCTTGGCAAAAGTTCAGAAGACACCAATATGAAACAAATGCAACAAGACAAGGCTATCAACGTTGTTTTCCGACAAAGAGCCCAAACGCTGTTGCTGGTCTTTTAAGCCTTATGGGAGGGGCCAATCATCTCTTGGCCTACTTCTGAGTCATCCTCTTTGCTTGAGCTGCTCTTGCCTTCTGGCAGCTCTTCTCATGCATGCATTAGGAATAGGCTCCTCCTGTTCCTCTGCCTGTCAGCTGCCTGTCAGCTTCTTGAAGCTCTGGAGTCTGCACATCACTCCCCGATGGCCCTGGCCTCACCTCAGCCTCCAACACAGAGCCCTCATCCAGGCCGTCCCCAGCCTCCAGGACTGGCCTATGTTCTTCCTCAGCCTCATCGCTGTCTGACTCTGTTGCCAGCTCCGCAGGCTGCTGGCAGACCACAACAGGGAGGAAGAGGTTTAGGGTAATCATAGCTTGGACTCTTTTCTCCTTCGGGAGTGTGCCGCCTCTTAATTTGGGCTTCTCTCAGGAATGTACCTCCTTCTCCCTGGGAAACCATGGTGCTCTTGCCTGAAACCCCCCACCGCTTTCTCCAGGTGTACATTCCATCACATGAACATGCTGCTCAGTGGTGGGTTGCTACCGGTTCACCCTGGTTTGGCCAAATTAGTAGCGACGGTGGCGGGAGGCTCTGCCCAGCCACCTGGACGTCATCAAAGATGGTCTTCGCATGTGCGGATGTGGCGTGTGAGCAAGCGAGTGAACCAGTGGCAAAGGTTAGTTAAACACACCACTGATTCTGCTCCTGGAACTACTAACATAGTCCTACTGGGCTACCTTGCAGAAGGAGATAGGGAACCTGTCCCTTATGCAAGGACACTGTTTGGAAGGAAGTTGCTTCCCCCTCGTTCAGACCACCTGTGATGCTATTCTCAGAAGCAAGGGTTTAGTATGCTCACTGATTAGGGTTAGTATCCCCAACTTCTCTTGGATATAACCCAATGCACGGAATATGCAATATGTAAACAAGACTTTTCTGCATGTGTGATGGAAGTTACCATCCTAGAACAAGAGAGTAACAGGGACATTTATTATAGCAATAGCAATAGACTTATATACCACTTTAAAGTGCTTTACAGCCCTCTCTAAGTGGGCTGTAAGCAGTTGACAGAGTCAGCCTATTGCCCTCAACAATCTGGGTCCTCATTTTACCCACCTTGGAATGATGGAAGGCTGAGTCAGCCTTGAGCCTGGTGAGATTCAAACTGCTAGCAGAATTAGCCTGCAATACTGCATTCTAACCACTAGGAGCGAGGGAGGGAGGGAAGGAAGGAAGGAAGGAAGTGGGAGAGAGGAAGGGAGGAAGGGAGGGAGACAGGGAAGGAAGGAAGGAAGGAAGGAAGGAAGGAAGGAAGGAAGGAAGGAAGGAAGGAAGGAAGTGGGAGAGAGGAAGAGAGGAAGGGAGGGAGAGAGGGAGGGAAGGAAGGAAGGAAAGAAGGAAGGAAGGAAGTAGGAGAGAGGAAGAGAGGAAGAGAGAGAGGAAGACAGGGAGAGAGGAAAGAAGGAAGGGTGGAAGGGAGATTCCTGGTGTGATTCAATCTGCCAAACTGCTGTCAGATCTAAAAGATGGTCAGCCATTTGTACCCTGGTGTGATTTTGCCATTAGCTTGAATGGGTGAACAAGTCATGAAATAGGGAACATCGAGCCTGGTTCCATCCAGTTTTATGGATGGAAAGCTTAAAGAGGGGAAATGCCCCTTCCCACTTTAATTTGATTGCTCCCTTTTCCTGAAATGTTAATTCAGTCCATGTCCTCCAGTCCTTTGTTCGTACAAAATAAAAGTTCTCTCAAATGTCCTTCTAAAAAGGCCCCCTTGCCATTCCCGGGCTGTAATCCTGCTCTAAGGCCACTTTCTCTAAAAGGGTTCTTGCATTTCTTACATTTCAAGTTGATTGTCATATCCTGGGAAGGGAAACACCTAAATTACCCTAATATGTAATATTAATGGACTGATTAGCTCATGGGAAATAGAGAGTGTTGCAAAGATATTCTGATAGGCTGAGATCAATGGCTATGTAGAGGTTCTCTAAGATTTTCCATGTTCAGGCTTGCATTCCTCATATCACATCAACAAAGAGCGGGTCTGCACAGCAGCCTGCCCATCAGCTGTGTTCCTGACAGCTTGAGTGCTATAATATGGACTTGTCAAAACCTCTCCAGTAAATGACAGCTTTGCAGAATTAGCAGCCTCGCTCCTACATAAGGGAAAGCAGGTAGTGAGCGCAAAAGGAACTTCCAGACCCACCCTTCCTCCAAATGTATTCAGTTGCATTTGCCTTTTAGGGAAGGAAAGAAGAGACAGAAAGAAGAAATAACCAAGATAAGTCTGATAAGACTTGAAAAAAAGAAATGTGTGATTTATACTTTTATTAGATTACAGAAGGAAGAGCAAAATGGAACTCTACAGAGAGAGAAATTAAAATATTTGTACTTATAACTGCTGTGAAGAATACTGGAAACCAGTACTTTATTTGGGGGAAGGGCTCTGTTTTTCTTATATTTTCTTTTTACTTTTACTTTTTCTTTAGATTTATTTGATTTCTATACCGCCCTTCTCCCGAAGGACTCAGGGCGGTTTACAGCCAACATAAAAACAATTTTATCAATAAAATTAAAAACAACTTCCCCCCCCCCCTCTTTTTTCCTTACTTTTATATTAGTTTGTGTTAATTGTTATATTTTTTTGTTTCAAAGGAAGAGGAGGAGGAGGAGGAGGAGGAAGAAGAAGAAGACATGAAGATCCAGCTATCTTCTGAAATGTGTTTCTAGAACAGGAAAATCAGTTTGGTTACCAATTCAGGTAGATGGCATCCATTGTTTTATGCATGTATTATGGTACAATCTGCTCAGCTTTGAACCTATTATATAATACAGTGAAGAAAGTTTTGTAGGTAGCTTGTGGTCAAGCGGAGGAACAGGAAAAAATATATTTTGGGTTTCTGATTGTTGGAAAACACTGGCTCTAGAAAGAGGCAACTGGCCCCTTGTTAAGCTGAAAAACCTTTTGAAAAATGCTAGGTTTCTTTATATATTTCAGCTCAGAGCATGTGTGAAATATAGTTAAGTACAATACACATTTCAAAATGTTTAAGAAACCAGAATATTCCCACAGTGGCATCTCATGCACCGTTAATGAAAAGCGAGCACTGCTTTATTTGGTGTTTTATGTCCTTCTAAGTGTTTAAAGCTACAGTTCAGATAGTAGATATTATGGATTTTAGTTTGCTCTGCAGGAGACACGAAATGGCCCATAGGCTGAAGTTTGGTGAGGTGACACTTCCATATCTCAGTTGATATGAGGAGCTACTTAATGTGACTTTCCCTTCCTAGCTTGATTTATTCATATTCTGTTAGAATATATTCTCATATTCATGTATAAAATCTATTAGCATTAAATGGAAACACTGGAATTAGAATATTAAATGGGTCTCAGAGTTAGGAAATGCATAGACATAAAACTCCTCAACAATTCTTTAGAGCAGGCGTTTTTGCATAGGCAATGAATTAATTAGCAATCTCCAACACACCCGCTTTCACATTTTTGGCAGGGGAAAAAAAATTAGGCTTGCCATCGACATCCTGGCTCTTGATAATAGGAATATTATTTTTAGGACTTGTCTGAAGTTCACATCCAGGCATCTAGAGAATAGGATGTGTTTGCACACTATTAATGTTCACTTCTAAAATGTGAAAGGGCCATCAGGGGGAATGGAAGCTGAAGTAGAAATAGGGCATAGCAGGTTAACCCTCTCACATTATGAGGTGTGTTATCCCAACAGTTCTAAAACCAGTCTCTATTCATATCAAGGTGGAAGGCCAGCTAGAAAAGTGACTGAATTGTGAATTTCTGTGTAAATACCCACTGTCACTTTGGATAGGATAACTGTGAACGTCTTCTGTGGGACATACTCTCTTTGTAGACTAATGTCAACTCGCAAAGTTTCCATGGCCTGCTCTCAAGTTGCTGTAGGCCAGGGGGATGAGAAACCGGTGAAATGGCACAGCAACCAAAGACAGATGCACATTCTGTGCTTATCTCTCTCAAGGCTGTATCCCAGGGTTACCTACAGAAGCTGGAGGGGTGTGACTTCTACAACCCGTGAAATTGCTCCGTTGGTGAATGTGATTGATGACATACCCTGGGGGGAGGGGGGAAACAGGGTCATAATTGGAGCATAAATTACATAGGGTCAGAGCTGGCTTCACTTGGGAACCTGCCAACATGAAGCTCTTAATAAATAACTGGATTTCTTTTGAAGCTTGGCTCGAGACTCATGATTTAATTAGGGCATCCCTCGGAACCCTGACAACTAGAATGTTTCTGAATGTAGGGAGAATAAGCCCTTACTTCTAAGGCCTCTAAATTTTTAAATAAAAGTGCTTTGACCTAAGTCAGCGGTCCCCAACCTTTCTGGCACCAGGGACCAGTTTTGTGGAAGATAATTTTTCCACAGACCCGGAGCTGGTGGGATGGTTTCATATGCAACCTAGCTCCTACACGTGTTCAAATAAAGCTTGTTCACTTGCCCACTGCTTGTATAGCCTGGTTCCCAACAGGCCACAGAACAGTACTGGTCCATGGCCCAGAGGTTGGGGACCCGTAATCTACGTTTAATTTTAGAGCTGCTTGGGCTAGAATCATGTCCCTGGAAAACTGTCCCATATAGAAAGCTATTATGTGGCAGCTCACAACAGCTTCCTGGTTCTCAACAATCTCATAATTTGGACCAGTCCCACCTACTCATCTGGAATAGACATTGTACTCAGATAGATAGGAAGATTACTTAAAAAAAAAAACAAGAACTGCAATCAGATGTGTATCTTGGTGCCTGGGTCAGGAGGTGCATCCTGGCATTTTCCTTTAGTTTAGACTTACAGTATATTTAACCGTGGCCAACAATTCACTTTAACTGCTTCTGAGTTATCTACAAATGTCTTTGCCTTTTGCCCAATACAGGTTATAAGAGCAAATCTTATTAGCATGAAAATTTGGCAAGCAATATGATGGCTCCGGATAAGGTGAGCTTGATACAGCTACAAAAGACCAACATTCTGCCTCTGGCTAAGTCAAAAAAAGCAAGCAGCATTAATAAATTCCAGGTTAGAAAAATCTGAATACTCCAGATCTGGTTTCGATAGAGCTATCCGTTGCTCCTGTTGGGTTCCAAAGTTTCCTTTCCTTACAGAAATGTCACATATAAACAAAACACACAAACACACACAAATAAATCTCCTCTAAGGAGGATTTGCCCTGATGGAATTCTATGGGATTAAATAGAGACAGCAATGAAATATAAGAATACAGGACGCTCCACAGGATAGGTAAATAAAAATGTCAATATGGCAACTACAACTGCATGACTGAATCCTTGCCTTGTTTTTAAGCATGTTGCATGCATGGATAAAGAAATGGGGCTTTGAACATGCAGGCATTTTTTGATATTGTACTCCTCTCCCCCCACCCCGGATGCTGCCGTAAAGTACTTTTTAATGAGCTGAAATAAGTAGAAATTCCAAAGATTAAAACATCAGAAGAAACTTCCCAGTACTCTGTTAAGAATTGCTCAATAACAGAAGAGGCCATTCCAGTAGGCCATATGATTTCCTCAATGAGAAATATTTAAGCCATATTAGGAGGGTTACGGATGCCACAACTGTAGCTGACACTAAATATTCTGCACTGTCTGAAGAATTAGGATAAGATAAACTTTATGCTTCCTGTACAATTCTGTTATTGTCTGATGTAAGGCAACTGTGTGAGGAACTTGTGACCTTCTTGATATTGTAGAACAAGAATGCTTTGCAGATCTAATCAACCTGTCCAATGTTGAGGAATTCTAGTCCAGGACCAACTGGATGGCTGCTGTTTCTGCCCTCCTTAAGTAAATCTTCAAAGACTAAACACCCAATCCCTTACGATAACTTTAGGAATACAATATCATATGAGGAAGCTCACTGAGATAACCCTTTCTGAACTAGCAAGAGAGACAAATTAGGATCAGCAAGGCATATCAGCAAGACATAAACTGCTTCAAAACTCGATTGCAGAAAATACGACTTCAGCAACAGAGTGGTCAACACCTGGAATGCTCGACCCGACTCCGTTGTTACATCCTCAACCCTCACAGCTTCATCCTTAAACTGTCTACCGTGGACTTCACCCCATTCCTAAGAAGTCTGTAAAGGGGACGTGTATAAGCACACCAGCGTGTCTACAATCCCTGTCTTACTGTCCCCATTTATTTGTATTTATTTCCTTTGTTGATGTTTATGTTCATACCTATACTTGTTATCTTTTTTTTTTGAAAAAATTTATTTATTTTTAAACATAAAATAAAAAAATCTCATCAAATCAATTCCATTACAACGTGCTGTAAAGGTGTTAACATATCTTCCTGTGCATTCACAAAATAACCATCTCTTCCATACATATATCTTATACTCATTTGTCCTAACATATCTTTCCATTTAACCAATTATAGAATAAATCCCATATTTTATAATATTGTTTATCTTCTTGTTCTCTAATTTCAAATGTTAATTTACTCATCTCTGCACATTCCAACATTTTTCTAATTATTTCATCTTGCAAAGGTAACTTTTCATTTTTCCAATTTTTTGCAAATACAATCCTAGCTGCTGTAATAATATTCACAATCAAATATTTTATATCTCTAGTATATATCTCCGGTATAATTCCCAACAGAGAGATTTCTGGCTTAAAGTCAATATGCTTTTTAATCATTTTTTCCAACCATGTGTGTATTTTAGTCCAATATCTTTTAGCTTCAATGCATGTCCACCACATGTGGTAATATGATCCAGGTATCTGATGACATTTCCAACATTTTTCAGATTTATCCTTAGACATTCTAGCAATTCTTGTCGGGGGTAGATGCCACGCCTATACTTGTTATCTTGTACATGTCTGACAAACAAACAAAATAAAAATGAATAAATAAATATTCTCTTTTAACCATTAAAACTGACTACATTTGGAGTCTGAGACTGATGGTGTTGGGACTATCATAGTTCAATTCCTTCCCAACCTAATGCAAAAGATAGCATGAAAATAAAACAGGAAGGAGATCAAGCATGCTACTCTGAGTTCCGTGCAGAAGAGTGAAATAAAAAACATAATAAGCACACACAAAAAAAGCATTTCGCGGACAAGAAAATCCTAGGGGGAAGAAATGCAAAGCAGAAGCAGCAGTTGATTTTGAAAGCAAAGATTTCAGCATGACTCCAGTTGTCCTGTTAAGAAAAGCTGCACTTTCCCCAAATAAATATTTCCAACGTTACTCTACTACTACTCATGTGGGTAGACTGTTAAACAGATGTTCTCTTGCATGGGAGTCTCTTTGTACATTTATGTAGCAGTTCTGAGTACAACAAAACTCTGTGTATGATTGAGCACTGCGGGGGATTTGGAACAGGTGTAGATTTCTAAAGCTTTAATTAAGGAAAGCTTCATTTGAAAAACAGTTAGCGATAATTATAAAAACAAAGAAAAGGTATCATGTTCTTTTAAAGTATCCATTTAACTAAAGTCCTTCATTCTAATTTATTCTGCACAGCCTAACGTTCAACATTCCCTCCAACACACTCATATTAAGTTGTTTCCTGCTATTTAGCACCTGTGACCAACTTAAGTCCCTGACTTAAATAATATTGTTGTTGTTAGTTGTGAAGTAGTGTCCGACCCATCGTGACCCCATGGACAATGTTCCTCCAGGCCTTCCTATCCTCTACCATCCTCTGGAGTCCATTTAAGCTCATGCTGACTGCTTCAGTGACTCCATCCAGCCACCTCGTTCTCTGTTGTTCCCTTCTTCTTTTGCCCTCAATCTTTCCCAGCATTAGGCTCTTCTCCAGTAAATAACTAACTAAATGGGAAAGATGAAATTGGTCTCTGCAAAATGGAAACAACATGAACCAGAGGCAACTGATGTTGGTTGTGTAGTTAGGGAAACATGAACATGAAATATGTGCCATCATGTTGACACCTACAATGACTGGCGCAGTTTTACAATTTGGAGTTTCAACTTTGGAAGCAGTACTTGTCTCTCACATCGCGACTCTTAAGCAGTTTACATAATAAAACCATCCAAATTCATACCAACATAAAATTTAAAAAGATGAACATTTATACGCCCATCCATCTCACTCAGTGACTCCAGGAGGTTTACAAGTAAAAAAAAAAAACACAATAGAAAGTCACATAAAGGTTTGGACAAAAAAGAACAAAGTTAAAAACACAGAAAAAGTGTCTTCAGGCCACCAGCCACTGCCAAGGCTGCATCCCGGTCTTGAATCCACATGCCAGTTTAGAGAGTCAAGTCTTAAATTTCTTCCAGAATGCCAGCAGAGTGGGGGACAACACCTCATCTTAGAACAAGATTCTTTAACAGATTAACAGAGTTGGAAGGGACCTTATAGGTCATCTAGTCCAACCCCCCCACTCAAACACGAGACCCTACACCATTTCTGACAAATGGCAGTCCAATCTTTTCTTGAAAGTCTCAAGTGAGGAAGCTCCCACAATGTCCGAGGGCAAGCTGTTCCGTTGGTTGATTGTTCTCACACTCAGAAAATTTCTCCTTATTTCTAGGCTGAATCTTTCCTTGTTCAGTTTCCATCCATTATTCCTTGTCTGGCCTTCAGGTGCCTTGGAAAATAGGTTGTCCCCCTCCTCTCTGTGGCAGCCCCTCAAATATTGGAAGACTGCTATCATGTCTCCCCTGGTCCTTCTCTTCACTAGACTAGCCATGTCTGGTTCCTGTAACTGTTTATTGTATGTTTTAGTCTCCAGTCCCCTAATCATCCTGGTTGCTCTCCTCTGCATTTTTTCTAGAGTCTCAACATCTTCCATCTTCCATAGGGTTGGGGACAAGGGCAGAGAAGCCTCTCTTCCTAGACCCCCACCTATCAAGACCCACAAATTGTGCAGTTGATTTTCCAGCATTAGGGGAAATCACAGTGTTCAGTACACTAGGAGTGCAATGGCTAAGCTTCACCCTGGGAAAAACGCCTAGGAAAAAAAGAAGAGAATAATGTAGCAGCTGACACATTGGATGTGAAACAGCAATGCTTCATTTGATGAAGATTCCAGCAAGCATCCAAAGTAGTAAAAAAAAATACCAGGAATAACGGGGAATGTCTTTAATCTCAAGGCAGTCATGACACCACAATATCGTTGCCAGCTTCCTATACATTTCAGCTGTGCACAAAAGGTGAAAGGGAAGGAGAGAAAAAGACTGGCCTTGATAAAGTCTTCATCTCCCTTCTCAAGACTGACAGGAAGGGATCCAATTAGTGCCAATCATATGGAGGAAGACTTGCCCAACTGGCTGTAAAAATAAGTTCACCTGTCAACAGCTTAACAATTCTTGGTGACATTGCTCAGAATTGAACGTAACCTGAAAGGATGAAAAGCTTTGGAAAACCAAGGGTCTGTGAATAATCATCACTTCTAGGCTACCGCCAGCACATTAAGTATTAATCTGCAAATATCTATTGGAAAGGAATTCCAAGGAATCTATGAAAACACAATTTGGCGAGACATCAGTAAAAGTACCAAAAGGTAATCGTTATATGATAAGCATCTTCTGGCCTTGGCAACTGAAAATGTACCTTAACTATAGACATTAAGTGATTTCTTTGCTCTGGGAGAAACGGTTCCTTAAATTATTTCCCCTCTTCCATTTACAACCAGGCCAGTCAGCAGAAGCAGCATTTTCCCCTCTCAAATTAAATTATCGCAGGGATAGGCAATTAATATTCCCAAAGGATCACATGAAAAACCGGGATTGTTACAGAGGACCAAAGCAATAGGCTGAACTTAATTCTGCCACCGGTGCCCACGTGTCGAGGGAGGAGGGAATACATAGCCTGTTGTGACTCCGGCCCTCGAGCCTGTTCTCATGGAGGAGAGTGACTCGGAGAGTGAGGGAGAGGAGCCAGCAAGGCCTCCCTCGCCAGGACCCTCCTCATTGGCACCGCCCCAAGTTCCAGCTGCAGGCCAGGAGGAGGAGCTGACAAGGCCTTCCTCTCCCGCACCCTCCTCCTCCCTGGCAACGCCTCGAGTCCCAGCTGCTGACAATCAATCCTGGATTGATCCGAAGCAGCAACATAAAGATAAGCGTGCGCAACAGAGGAAAATGTGTGGCAGGCTCAGAGATTGCTGAATCACTGAGCCACACCCCACAGGGTATAAAAGTGGGTGGAGCTGCCATGTGGCTCTTGTGACGGACAAAAAAGTTACCAAGGGTGCACTGCAGCTTGGTTGTTGGAGGGTTAACAGACTTTGTCAGTGAGTTTTGGCAATGGATCTTGGATACGAGATAATGGACTCAGAACTTGGCAGGCCTTTGCATGGTCACTGCCAAGTATTTCCTCAACTGAGGAAAATCAGATCTGTAGCAAATAAAAAGACTGGGAGACATGTGTCTTTGTGTTTGCTCTATGAAGTTGGGAGGGGGACATAACATAGCCTCAACTTATCATGGCCTCCCACTCTTCTCAGTTTTATCACATTCATAAGATTTTTAGCATTTTGATTGGATCTACTTCTAACTTAGTTAACAGGCTGCAGGCGCAGAAAAGCCTTTCTCTCATCAGCTGACTAAAGAAGACACTCAGCTTCTTCTCCCACAGTCTGAGACGAACGTATTTACGTTTTATTTTCTAACTTCCAATATATTTATTTGTTTATTTGTCAACAAATATAAGAAAACAAGTAACAGAGTAGGCACAGACATGGACACATGAAAAATTTTGGGCACAAAAAAAAGGATATAAATAGGCAAAACATAGCCATAAACACATAGAATGCTTACATATAATTGGGAACAGTAGGACAGGGATGGTAGGCACGCTGGTGCGCTTATACACGCCCCTTAGGAACCTCTTAAGAAACATGAAAGGTCCACGGTAGACAGTTTACAGTAAAAGGTATGGGGATTAGAGAGATTAACAACAGGATCAGGTAGCTTGTTCCAGACATTTACTACTCTATTGCAAAAGTCAAATTTCTTACAAGTAAGATTAGATTGAATTACATTGAGTTTAAATCTATTGATATAGTCTAGACAGGGACAGCCAAAGGGCCAGATGTGGCCATCAAATGCCCAAAGCCTGAATGATCAGCTCTGATTCTACTGGATGTGGGTGAAATGATTACAGTGGCCATTCATTTCTGATCAATATGAAACTTTAAACAAAAAACCATACAGTGGATAATGCAGGATCCAGTCTGAGTCAGTCACTGGGACACGAGGTTTTGTTTTCCAAGTTTTGGGACTCATGCTGGAGCCCATCTTCAAGGAACTTTTCTCTAGCAGAGTGTGTGCCGTTCAATTTGTGGTGTTTATATGGTAGCTTTTCAGATGTCGATTGGGGTGTGTTGATGGCTAGCTTTTTAGCTGTTGGCTATCCTTTGCTTATTGGGATGCGGTGGCTCAGTGGCTAAGATGTTGAGCTTGATCGAAAGGTTGACAGTTCAACGGTTCAAATCCCCAGTGCTGCGTAACGGGGTGAGCTCCTGTTACTTGTCCCAGCTTCTGCCAACCTAGCAGTTCGAAACCACGTGAAAAATGCAAGTAGAAGAATAGGGACCACCTCTGGTGGGAAGGTAACAGCGTTCCATGCACCTTTGGTATTTAGTCATGCCGGCCACTTGACCACAGAAGATGTCTTCAGACAGCGCTGGCTCTTCAGCTTTGAAACGGAGATGAGCACCGCCCCCTAGAGTTGGGAACAACTAGCACATATGTCGAGGAGAACCTTTACCTTTATCCTTTGCTTGTGCTGCCCAGCCCTCACCTTCTAAGTATGTGATAAGCTGAGTCCAAAAGCTTGGAAGATAAAACTTCTGGTGACTGATCCAGATTAGATCCTGCAACATTATCCTGGGATACGAATATTCTCCTTCATTTGTGACAGTCAATGATGTTTTGTTTTGTTTTTTAATTTGAATTTATATCCCGCCCTTCTCCGAAGACTCAGGGCGGCTTACATTGTGTAAGGCAATAGTCTTCATCCATTTTGTATATTATATACAAAGTCAACTTATTGCCCCCAACAATCTGGATCCTCATTTTACCTACCTTATAAAGGATGGAAGGCTGAGTCAACCTTGAGCCTGGTGGGACTCGAACCTGCAGTAATTGTAGGCAGCTGTGTTAATAACAGACTGCATTAGCCTGTTGAGCCACAAGAGGCCCATTTAAGATTCTCCATGTCTTACCTTCCCACAAAGATAGAACATTTTCTTTGTGTTTGGAAAAAAACAAAGTCCAGCTGCCTTTTGGAAAAAAAAAACACCTTTGGGATTTCCTTTGTCTACAGTTCTGGCATTCTAGTATAATGTCCATGATTTATGAGAGAAGTTCAAGAATATATATATATGTCTTTGGTTGTTCGGGTTTTCTCCCGTGTAAGATTGTAAGGTGTAGCACGACCACAAAGCCAAACAACAGCTATGCATATATATATGTTTTCTGAGGTTTTCGCGGGTGTTTGTATGTAGGTCTTTGGTTATTCGGGTTTTCTCCCGCGTAAAATTGGAAGTGTCTTGGCAACGTTTCGACGAAATCTCATTCGTCATCTTCAGGCTTCAGCTTCGTGCTTCTGGGAGCAATGTGTGATTGCAGCTGTTTCTTCCTTTTTAACTGCTAGTGGGGGTTTGAACTGATTGGGTGGGAGCTTGGCTGTGCTCTGATTGGATGGTTTGTTTTTTTTGTGCACTGATTGGCTGGGGGTGTGTCCTGTTTGGGTGGGGGCTTGGTTGTGCTCAGATTAGTCTGAGCTGCAGGGGGATTTGAGCTGGTGAGCTGCAAAGGAAGAAACAGCTGCGATCACACATTGCTCCCAGAAGCACGAAGCTGAAGCCTGAAGATGACGAATGAGACTTCGTCGAAACGTTGCCAAGACATTTCCAATTTTACACGGGAGAAAACCCGAACAACCAAAGACCTACATACAAACACCTGTGAAAACCTCAGAAAACACACACACACACACACACACACACACACACACACACACACACACACACACACACACATATATATATATATATATATATATATATATATATATATATATTTGCAGATTTCAGAATGCTGTAACTAAAAGGTACCAATTTCACTTACATGATTTTTAATAAGAAAAAAAATAGGACAGATTGTGTTTTAAGCTGCCCAGCAGTTCACCCTATCTAATTGTCCTTCCCAATATCTAGTCATTTACAGCTGAGGAACACCTGATAAAAGCTTTTCAGATGATTACCTTAATGGATAAAATACAAAACATTTTAAATACACACTGGATATCTGCCCAATCATGGCTTTCTTTTGAAAATCCATGTAAGCAATAATTAGAGTAGGATTTGCAAAATTTACGTCCTTCTGCTGCTCAGGAAAAATAATTTATGTGCTTAACAATAGTGTTAAAAATACAAGCAACAGGTTGTATGTTCTAAAAGTTCAATGTTGTTGTTATTTTTACTCTTTGCCTTTTTCTTTAAATAGAGTCCAGTCCAGTTCTGGAGCATGTAAATGACAATTTGGGTATAGTTATACTGCATTAGAGAAAGCATTAAAAGGGACAATGTTATGTTCCTTGTAGCAAGCTCAATTAGCTGATAGATAAACTTGGACACTTTCTCGTAAAGTCGCTTTACCAAGGTGTATGAGCATTTATTAAATAAGCCTCTGGTGGCTCAGACTGCTAAGACAGTCTGTTATTAACACAGCTGCTTGCAATTACTGCAGGTTCAAGTCCCACCAGGCCCAAGGTTGACTCAGCCTTCCATCCTTTATAAGGTAGGTAAAATGAGGACCCAGATTGTTGGGGGCAATAAGTTGACTTTGTATCTAATATACAAATGGATGAAGACTATTGCTTAACATAGTGTAAGCCGCCCTGAGTCTTCGGAGAAGGGTGGGATATAAATGCAAATTAAAAAAAAAATCAGTTGATTTTTTTTTTTCCTCAGAAAGGTGAGAAGCCAGCAAAGTCACATGTAAAGACTGGATTTCCCCAAAGACCTGATAGCAAATATTGCTTTTCCTGTTTTCTGTATTATTAATGTTCTAATTAAATATGAAGCAAAAAAAAAATGTTCGTTCTTTTGAGCTAGATGCAGGGTTCATTTTGACCTTGTTTACTTTTTCAACCTGATTTTTGCCTATTTTTGGAGATATAATCTCAGTATGCCATTGAAAGGCCAAAAGTATGCCTACTCCCTCTTCTCCCAACCAGTTCTACATTTCTGAGACGGCAAGTAAAGTTCTGTTAGGAAAGTTTTTATTTTAACCCACTCATCTAACTGCCAAGCAATTAATTCTTGTTTTGTTTTTAGCAGAATCGCTGATTCTATTCTCCTTTGTTATCCCACAGAAATTACTTGGCCATTTGAAATAGTTGAACACTGGCAAGTTTGAGCCAAGGGCTTAAAACAGATTGCCAAAAGAGGTCCTATCTGTTTGAATAAATGTTTTAAGTTTCCCAGGCCAAAAAGCCCTCATATCCCCAGGGCCTGGTTATTGTTCAGATTGGAAATTACTTTCCGCATTTTCTCTACCACTAAAATCAAGGCTTAAACCAATTTGCCAATGAGAAAGCAGCAAGATTGGCATTGCTTATATAAGATGCTACATTGCCTTAAAATAAAATCAAGAAAATATTTTGAGAAGTTACATGGCTATATACGTTATTTCAAGCAATTGGCCATAACAGCAACTACATTTAAAAATAAAAATGAGTCACAGTTTTGCATTTTTTTGCTGTTTCCCCAAGCTTTTTTTTTTTTATGAAGTTTCTTTTTTTTCCTGGACTTTAAAATACCATAAATGACTAGTTTGAAAAGCATACAGCAAGAGTGTCCCCCCCACCAACTTGCTGACTATAAGATGTACAGACTTCAACTCCCAGAATTCCTTAGGCAGCATTCTGGCTGAGGGATTCTGGGTGTTGAAATCCAGATCAAAGTGGTTTATAACCCTAGTCCTGATTTCTATCAGCCCTCAAGGCAATCAAGAAGTCTGATAAGGATTTTCAGGCTATAGGCTCTTTGACAAGGTTTCTCCTAACAAAGCAAGCCTGGATCTTCAACCAAGGGCCCCCACACAATTATCCCCACAGCTTCCCTTGTCACCCATACTTTTACTTCATGATATAAACTAAAAATCACAATTTACCCTCTCTTGTTATTATTCCTCCTCCTCGCCTCTCCTTTTCTTAGCCTCCACCCAATGTTTTCTATCACAGCTGCATCTGCTGAGTCATCAAAATTCAACAGTAATGAATCACTGGGAATCTTCATTGCAGCCCTGACTTTTTTTGGGGGGGGAAGTATGACAAAGATGTATAGGACTTTAAGCATTTATGATTGCTTTCTGAAAAAAAAATACATATTTACATATCTACAGCTCCAGATCAGTCATACTAATGCATTTTTTGTACAACAATGATTAAACTCTCCGTACAACAAGAGAGAGTACTGATGGATCAGATCAAATGTTTTCCCATAACAATCAATATAGAGAGACACATTTCATCCTTTACTGGAAGAAATAGCATCACAAATAATGGGAACCATGAATAATGGGCATTAAAAGCATCCATATTTGCATCCCTCGTTACATATAACCCACCTCCTTCAAAAACCCAACCATAATTATTGTTTATTGCCTGTGTCAGTTAAATTTAATCACTACCGAAGAGCAAGAAGTTTGTAGTGGCCTGTCATCATGTGTCATGGAATCAGATGGGGAAAGGACCATTTGTTGTTGTTAGTTGCGAAGTCATGTCCGACCCATCGCGACCCCATGGACAACATTCCTCCAGGCCTTCCTGTCCTCTACCATCCTCTGGAGTCCATTTAAACTCATGCCTACTGCTTCAGTGACTCCATCCAGCCACCTCGTTCTCTGTTGTCCCCTTCTTCTTTTGCCCTCAATCTTTCCCAGCATTAGGCTCTTCCCCAGTGAGTCCTTCCTTCTCATTAGGTGGCCAAAGTATTTCAGTTTCATCTTCAGGATCTAGCCTTCTAAAGAGCAGTCAGGGTTGATCTCCTCTAGAACTGACTTGTTTGTTCGCCTTGCAGTCCAAGGGACTCGCAGGAGTCTTCTCCAGCACCATATTTGCCCTTTCATCATTTTGACAGGTTCCTCATTTTTGACGACCTAAGGACCATTTAGGTCATCAAAAATGAGGAACCTGTCAAAATGGTGAAAGGGCAAATATAGGAACACCAGCATAGCTTCATAGAAATGATTGATTACGAGTTCCCAAATATGTCAGCAGAATGTTGGAAATGTAAGCAGGTAACCAGGATCTTACTATCATATGTGGTGGACCTGTCCAATGGCAAAAAAATATTGGTCAAAGATAGAAAGGTGGTTAGAAGAGATGACAACATAACAAATAGATTTAAAACCAGAACTATTCTTATTAGGTATACTACCAGGGAAATACTATGCTACCTTGATTGCTCTTTAGAAGGCCAGATCCTGAAGATGAAACTGAAATATTTTGGCCACCTAATGAGAGGGAAGGACTCATTGGAGAAGAGCCTAATGCTGGGAATGATTGAGAGCAAAAGAAGAAGGGGATGACAGAGAACAAGGTGGCTGGATGGAGTCACTGAAGCAGTTGGCGTGAGCTTAAATGGACTCCAGAGGATGGTAGAGGATAGGAAGACCTGGAGGAACATTGTCCATAGGGTCGCGATGGGTCGGATACGACTTCGTAACTAACAACAACAACAACTGGGGAAATACAATAGAAGAATCATGTACTTAATGTTACACATAATAACAGCAGCTACAATCACATATGCACAAAATTGGAAAAATGAAAGTATGCCTATAGATGAAAAGATAATAAAGAAAATATTAGAATGTGCCGAATTGGACAGGTTAACGATTGAACTTAAAGATAAAGAGGAATCAGAGTATTACTTAACATGGGACTTATTGTACAAATGGTTAGATAACAGGTACAGAGATTAGTAACTGAATAACGAAAGAAGATCAACAAAATAGAAATAGATACAGTTATATAGACATATAAAAATATATATCATAAGCAATAGTAATATCGGACTGTACGTGACTATAAATTAGAACATACAGAGTGATAAACGTATAGAGTGTTATGGTACAACTATGAAAGTTATGGTTATAACTATGACGTACAACATTATGTATTTAAAAGAGACTATATTGTATGACTATGAGGATAATGGTTACACGCAGGGTGCATAATACTGTCTATACTTAAAAAGGACTTGATACAGCCAGTACACTGTTATTGCAAAACTGGAAACGAGATGTATAATAAAGGAAAATGTTTGTTTGTTTGTTTATTTATTTATTTTTTATTTTGTCACACAGTATATATAAGCATAAGTATGAAATAACTATACAATATATAAGCATATATATAATTATGAGTATGTAATAACTATATTAATTGGATATAACGAAAGGAAACAATAGGACAGGAACAGTAGGCATGCTTGTGCTCTTATGCACGCCCCTTACAGACCTCTTAGAAATGGGGTGAGGTCAATAGTAGACAGTTTTTGGTTGAAGCTTTGGGGATTTTGGGAAGAGACCACAGAGTCAAGTAGTTTATTCCAGGCATTAACAACTCTGTTACTGAATTCGTATTTTCTGCAATCAAGATTGGAGCGGTTCACATTAAGCTTAAATCTGTTGTGTGCTCGTATATTGTTGCAATTGAAGCTGAAGTAGTCTTTGACAGGAAGGACATTGTAATAGATGATTACATATATATTTATGTATAATAAAAATATATTTTTTTAAAAAAAAGAAATGATTGATTACACAAAGATTCAGACTGAAAGTCTTCTACCTATCTTAATCCTTGCAATCTGCAACATATAGGTTACAATTCCATAAGTACCAACAGTTACGTCAATTAGAATTAGAGGAACTGTAGTTCACAAATCACCTGGAAGACTGAGGTGTCTATTAGAAAATAAGATCCTCTTATTTTTCTAACCCACCTTAAGTTCTTTTTGCTTCCATTTATGATAACAATGCAGATGTCAACATGTGTTATTTCCAGAAAATCAGATTTTTTTTAAAAAAAACCTACCAAGCAAAATTCTCATCTTGACCTACATTGCTTATTTGAATTGTTGATCAAGATGCCACAATTCTCAGCTTTTGGATTCTAGAGTATCACAAGGATGACACTCGAAATATGCAGCGGATATTCTGTTATTTGTCAAAGGTTGTTGGATGGCTTTCCTGACATTTAATTGACCTGCTCCTTGCTAACTTAAAAGAGGCCTCCTTTTGCTGTCTTTATTCAAACAGCTATCTATTCGGCACAAGTTGCTTCTTTCATTTATACAATCCACTTGAAAGTGAACTACAGAGCAGCCAAGGGTTGGGAAACAAAACACAGATTGAACAAGTTACCAGTGAAAGATAAAAATAAGTAATAGCTTCTGATGTCATATTATTTCTTAGAAAAGTAGAGTCTGTGGCTGTTACTGTGGTTTTATTTTAGTGATATACAGTATATGTGCACAACTGCCTCCTCTTATTTCAGAGACACAAAAGGCTGGCTTCTTAAATGTTTAAAGTTTATTGCAATAACAAAAGATTCAGAAGGAAAAAGTTCCATATTATCAATCACAACCTACCATATCTATGGGAATAGGCAACCAAAGACTTAATAAATAAAATCCATCAGTAAATACTAGAGTGAGCTTTCCCACCTACCCGCCCCCCCCCCAGTATCTGTGGTAGATGGTCTTAACAGCACCAAAGGAAGAGCTATGCCTCACATTGGCAAATGGATTTTCTCCCATTCTTTTTATGGTGCTCATTCTATTCTTTTGCTAGCAAAGCAGATTTGCTTTGTAGGGGAACTGTATGGACTTAATGCAGCATTTCGTTTGAAGAGGCTATTGCATCTCATCCCTAAAAGCCTGCCACGAATGAATATTAGAATGCAAACTTGGGCTTTCCAAGCCTCCAAGGAAAGAACGAAACCACGAGGACGCAATGTAATTCCAGAGCTATAAAGCTTCAGACAGCTGTTAGTTATCTTAGGAACGATTTCCTCATTGGAGCTATCCATGGTGCTGAAACAGCTTGTCTTACAGTATTTCTTAGCACTACATGAGCTTGTCAGAAATCAAGGCAGCATATAGTACTTGAAAGCAGTCTCTTTGGCTTTGAAGCTAGATTTTGTTTATTCTGAATGTCTCCATCTCATCTTTCAAGCTTTGATTCATAAGACTGCTTTAAAATGTCATTCATAAAGACACATAAAGCAATATTAGAAAGAATGACACATAACCCAACGTTTGTGAAAAGTGGCATTGAAATCAAAGTCATACTGGACACATTTCGTAAAGCAAATCAAAAGGAAAATGGGAGAAAAAGAAAAAAAAAGTATCTCCAGACATATAAAAATATAATAAAGCCTGAAATTGGGAAGAGAGTTAAATAAAAAAAATCCAGATGTGAGATCAATATACTTAGGACAGATCTGTTCTGAAAAGTAGTCTTCATCCAGAAAAAAATCTTACCAGCTAGGCAGGTTCCTATGGGAGAAGGTAGCCCTTCACTTACTCACATATCTCAGCTTGAGCCCCAATTAGCTATTTCAGTCCACCTAATCTATAATTAATGCAGCTTTCCAATTATGGATCTGCCATTTTCTTCTTGTTCTTAACAGTACTTCTAAAGTAGAGGTCCATCTAAAGTAATTTTGTAAGGACAGATGCTATTTATTTATTTATTTATTCAATGTATATAACTCCCCTCTTGTAACAGCGACTCCATGTAGCTTAAAAACAACATTTAAAGATATGGAAGCATATAACAGCAACATACTGTATACAGTAACTAAAAAAATAGAAAACGTATCACAAGCTCCAAGTAACACTCTAAATCTTTGCCTGGATCATTAATTTCTTAAGAAACTTCTGAAAGGCTAAGAGTTGTGGTCAGTCTGTTTCTTAGATGGAATGATGTTCCATAAGACTAGAAACCAGAAGATCTCCAATTCTAGTCCGCTTTAGGCAAAAGTGACTTTGAGCCCATCTGTTGTGGTTCCAGCTCCCGAACCATCACTCTCTTTCAACCATAAGAATGGAAAACTACTTCTGAAAAACCTTGCCAAGAAAATTGCAGAGACTTGTCCAGGCAGTCCCTGAGAATCAGACACAGTTTAATGAAAGAAAAAAATACAATTAACCCAGTTTGTCAAGGTTATTGCTATAGTGAAATAAACAGTAACTTAGCGTACATCATTGTGTTCATAAAAAAACTTCACACATAAGCGGTGAACATTAACTATAGTTGACTTTACTATATATTAAGGAAATTATAAGGTGACAAGGTTAATTCCGTTAAAATACACAGCACACAAGCAGAAAAACCTCTATTTAATATAAAAGATCTGCTAAGAATAATTGCATTGTGAGCCATAATTGCCCATAGGGAAAGAATGCATTTCATACAATAGAGCCAACTGTGGATCAGGTGTCATCAACCATTCTCCCTGAAAAGCCAACTTTATTTTTGCCACATACCTAAACAATATAGGCATGAATAATAATTTTGAAAGGCATTTTTCCTGCAGAAGCATTGTATCCATTTATTATTATTTTTTCCCCAACGCAGGTTGGCAATAATAAATCACGTCAGCCAAGCTCTTGCCATTTATTGTGTTGTTTATAGCAATGCCGAGTTGACTGGCATTTGCATTTGGCTCGTGTTAGTTAAAGCAGGAGTTTTGCTCACTAGGTTTGATTGCATATACAGACCTCCCATCAGGCAGCATTCAGAAGCAACAATCATTCATAGAGTGACTCAGGGTCATATTAAACAGCTCTTTAACAACATGGTATATCTTGCTTGGCACTAGGTGATATAATTAAATGAGGGGACAGCAGAATTAATAAGCAGTAGACAAAAATAAATTGAAACCCAGGCCACTTCAGCATTGTGGATTTTCCTTGGAGCTTCCAGATAGAAAATTAGATATAAAATTAAACCTAATTGCATATTGGTCCAGATAGTGCTATTTTCATATCACAGAGTTATACCATACTGCAAAAATGAGTTTAGTGTAATAGTTAAGGCACCAGATTAGAAACTCGGAGACCATGTGTTCTAGTTGTAAGCCTCAGGCCTTAAGCCAGTGGATGATTTGGGGCCAGTCAATCTGTCAGCCCTAGAAAAAAGGCAAAGGTAAACTACTTTTGAAAATCTGCCCAGAAAACTAGAGAGACTTGCAGTTTGAGTCAAAAATTTCTCAAAAGTCCAAAGAAATTTTTTAAAGAAAAATTAAAATCACCCACATAGCAAAACCACATGCCAACCTGGTTGCAGAACATATAGTCCTGTAGTAATATATTTGAAAGTAAATTAAAGTTAAAACATAAGAATAAATCAGCATTACACGAATAAAAATATAAACCATATCCTATTTCAACAACAACTTTAAAGTAAAATTTGTGGAGTCCTTGTGTTTCTCTGAGCTTGTCTGTTTGCTTTCAAAGCCTAGTTACCCAACTAGACAAAACCTTCAAAAACCACAGTTCAACTCTGAGCCATAGCTGGATGGATGGATGGATGGATGCATGGACGGATAGACAGACAGACAGACAGACAGACAGACATTCCCTTGTATTGAAAGCCAAATCTGTTCAAATAAATACCTATTAATTTCTAACAAAAGGGTAGTAAACTTGGAAGTAAGCTTGAATTATCTTTTGGGGAATTGCAGCATCTAGAAGCAGTTGTTAAGAATATATCTCCATCAAATGTTCCTTTGGCCTCTGATAATCTTAAATCAGAGGGAAGGAACTACCCCTCTTAAATATCTTAAATGCTGGATAGGCTGTTTGAGAGCATCTTCTTCAGAAACAAAAGATGTGGTTAGTAGATAAGGGAAATCTTCAATATTGATTACCACTGGTACAAAGAGTGATGAGAGCACCTTCAGCCAGATAAAACAATTTAGCTCTTTAGTCTTGATTTCCAGTTATAATTAGTGAACTAAAGCTTAAATCTTGATCCATTTGACTACAGCTACTGCCTAATTTTGATCCTCCCTTCCCCATTTTCCGATTTTTGTTATGCTACATCTATGTGTGTAAGTCCTTGAAGTATCAAATTGCATTTCCAATAATTCTACCAAAATGGAAGCCGAAAGGATTCCCTAAAAGCACAACTCATCTAACACTACAGTCAATAACTTCTTTGTCACTTTCTTGGATTTCAGCTCTATGAGCACGCTAGCCATTTTTGCTGTCATCTTTTATTCATCAACCCAAGCTGCTTCCAACATCACAGCTCAAGCTGATTTCAGCGATATTCCAATTCAGAGTGCATCACCAACATCTTGCTCATTCGGCCAGCTTCTGTGTCTACAGTTGCTACAGGAAAGGATGGGGTAAAAAGACTCATTAAGGTATCTACAACCTGCCAAAAAGACAAAGGCTACGTCTCCTTAATTATGACTCAATTGCCACAGAGCATCGGAACGTATATTATTTCTGTAGCTGTTAAAAAATTTGCCCTCCACATCTGTTATGCTAAAAATCTTAAATATCAGATACGTCTACATTTTTGGTTCTATAATTTAAACTCCTACTCATAAAACTGTACTTCATGGCATTCTGACCTGCATATTTCTGGAATGATAAACATTTAACTCTCTTTCTGATTTTGAATCTCTCTCTCTCTCCACTGTACAAATAACAGGAGCTTAGTTTTCTAACATACCCAATCCTCTTGTGCACATTAACATTCACTGATATGTTAATTGGTAATAGCATTATTTCATAAATCTCTGTTGGATAATCCGTTTTTTCAAGGATTGTCATTTCAGCATGTTTTTAATTCTGCACTTTTCCAAGATGTTCAGTTCCCAAACTGATAGTTTCAAACTGAGGTACCTTTGGGGGAAAAGCAAAGATGGAGAAGTTTTGGGATAAATACAGTATAAAAGAATTGGATTTCAGCCCATACCTATCAGAAATGACCTTGTGTACTTTTGCTTGATATTTCTACTGCAAGGGTGTGCACATAATCCCTAATTTGGAAAACATATGAAGAACAATTGTAGGAACTCGGTATGTCTAGTTTAATGAAAAGAAAGACCAGGGGAGACATGATAGCAGTCTTCCAATATCTCAGGGGTTGCCATAAAGAAGAATGAGTCAAGCTATTCTCCAAAGCACCTGCGGGCAGGACAAGAAGCAATGGGTAGAAACTAATCAAGGAGAGAAGAAACTTAGAACTAAAGAGACATTTCCTGACAGTTAGAACAATTAATCAGTGGAACAACTTGCCTCCAGAAGTTGTGAATGCTCCAACACTGAAAGTTTTTAAGAAGATGTTGGATAACCATTGTCTGAAGTGGTGTAGGGTTTCCCGTCTAAGCAGGGGATTGGACTAGAAGACCTCCAAGGTCCCTTCCAACTCTGTTATTCTATTCTGAGCAAACACAAACATTAAGCTGGTTTATAGAATGCTGCAGAATATCCAGCGTATTCTTGAATTTCACCAGTAGCAAGTGGTCATCATAAACTAGACTTGGATTGCCATTGATGCACATCCTTGCATTTACTTGGCATAATAAAGGTTTTTACATTTCATCCTCTAGGCTGGTTTTTCTCAACTGTAGAAACTCTGAAAGGTATTCTGGGAATTGAAGTCCACATATCTTAGAGTTCCTATAGTTGAGAAATGCTATTCTTGGATGAGTGGAAAGAGAGAGAGAGAGTGAGAAAGTGACTAACTTTTTCAGTGTACCCAACAGCCCTGGAATTTGCAAGTGATCCCTGCCAAAAGGCTAACTAGGAATAACCCTGTTTAGTTTTCTAGGCAATTCAAGGTCACTCAGATATCTCCATCTAGGATGCCTCAGATAAAAACACAGGAAAAATGACACTGTATTCAGTAGAAAAAATGATGAAAACATAGACTAGATAGGAAGAAAATAAAATGTGATCACTATGTCCAAAACCCAAATACTTTAGGACTTGTAAAAATAGGCATAACTATTATAGAATAGAATTCTTTATTGGCCAAGTGTGATTGGACACACAAGGAATTTGTCTTCAGTGCATATGCTCTCAGTGTACATAAAAGAAAAGATACATTCATCAAGAATCATAAGGTACAACACTTAATGATAGTCATAGGGTACAAATAAGCAATCAAATCATATTAGGAAACAGTCAGTATAAATCGTAAGGATACCAACAACAAGGTTACAGTCATACAGCCATAAGTGGGAGGAGATGGGTGATAGGAATGATGAGAAGATTAATAGTAATGCAGACTTAATAACTAGTTTGACAGTGTTGAGGGAATTATTTGTTGAGCAGAGTGATGGCCTTCGGGAAAAAACTGTCCTTGTGTCTAGTTGTTCTGGTGTGCAGCGCTCTATAGCGTCGTTTTGAAGGTAGGAGTTGAAACAGTTTATGTCCAGGATGCGAGGGGTCTGTAAATATTTTCACAGCCCCCTTTTTGACTCATGCAGTATACAGGTCCTTAATGGAAAGCAGGTTGGTAGTCATGGTTTTTTCTGCAGTTCTAATTATCCTCTGAAATCTGTGCCTGTCTTGTTGGGTTGCGGAACCCAACCAGACAGATATAGAGGTGCAGATGACAGGCTCAATAATTCCTCTGTAGAACTGGATCAGCAGCTCCTTGGGCAGTTTGAGCTTCCTGAGTTGGCGCGGAAAGAACATATCACTGTGTAAGGAAGAAAATCACTTCTGTATGTCAAGCTGCCTTGAAGCTATCATCCATATATTTTCATTTAAGATAATAACTTGGACCTATCAGCACCTTTAGATGCCCAGTGATTTTTCAGAATCCGAAGGACTCATTTGTGTGTGTGTGTGTGTCTTTTTGTTGTTGTTGTTGTTGTTGTTGTCACCCTGCTTAGCTTTGTGTTCTTTCTGGTGTTGCTACCTGCTGAATACATTCTGGCATAAGGACTCCTTGGGGACCAGCAATAACTACCTCCATAAACACACCAGAGAGACAGAATGGTTGCCAAGGCAATAGTTAGCAATGTCAACAGTCTTCCTTAACAGAAAAGGGCAGGATCAGATGGCTTGGCAAGGTTTTTCACCAAACTGGTCTACAAGAAAGGAAAACATACCTAATTGTTGGAATCCAGTGAGCCTGTTCTGTTTCCCTTCCCCCAATACTCCCAGCAAAGAGTCCGTCAGAGGCCTTCCTTTTTTTTTTCCTTTTATTTACATAGATACATGTCCTGGCCACGTCTACCCACGGGCCTGCCAAGTTTCTGGAGATAACGAGGAAATTATAGATAAGGCCAGAATTACTCACGAATATATTCTTCCCTCCATTGAAATAGTTAGCTCGCGCCAATTCATTAGCTCGCGCCAACTCATTACTTTGTCCAAGACAAAAAACCAGGAAGTCCCGCCTCCTATTTATAGTCTCTGCAGATGTCACTGCATGACAATTATGACTTGGCTTTGTCCCAACTCTTCCGCTGCTGCGCACGGCGATTACGTCTACGTGACCTTGCATCGCTCCAAAACTGTTCTTGGGGCGTTGCCAAATCAGAAGGAGGCTCCATGGAATCAGGCTGTGCCGGCCCCTCCCCATCCCTTTGAGTGGGTGCCAGGGAGGGAAAGGGCTCAAGAGAAGCAGGGCTGGCCAGGTCTTCTCCCTCACTTTCTGAATCATCCGAGTCCAGGAGTCCGGGTCCAGGAACCTGGGTCACAACAGAGCCTTTCACATCTGCATGCATGCTTTTTAAAATCCTTGACTCTTCCCTGAGCATTTATCCAGCCTTGCCTGTAAACAAGTAGCCACGGCAGAGGATAAGGCAAAGCAGAAGCAGAGATGGCTGGGGACCCAATGCCATAAGGAAATTACAGCTTGCCCCAGTGTGTGTGTATATACATGTTTTTGTGCGCGTTTGTTTCCCGCTAGCTGGAACTTCATCCAAAGTTCCTGTGGAGCACTGACGTTTTTTGCACTGACCTTTAGAAGCCAGAAGTGAAGCGCTGAGAAATCTATTACTGCAAGTAAGTCAATTTGCTAGGTAAAGTATAAGTGGCAATTTTCTTCCTTAAACACATTGCAGTGAAAGGCAAATGGCTGTAAACAGGAAGGTGTGCTTTCTTTCCTTGCTCTGAAATGATTTCTCAGATTGCCATTTAGAGGCCAATGCCTTAACACTCCTTTCCTATGATAAGCCATGATACAGTACAGTTCGGTATTGATTGAGTGTGCAATTTTATTTGTTTTTTTTAAAAAAAACCAAGGGAGCATATTTGAAGGCAGATAATAAAAAGCACAAAGCACCTGTAGTAGGAACCAGAAATGAAAATGAGTGTTTAGATCAGCAGTTCTCAACCTGTGGGTCGGGACCCCATTGGGGGTCGAATGACGATTTGCCAGGGGTCGCCTAAGACCATTGGAAATAGGGGAAGTATACTTGCGAGTTGAAGAATCACGCTCCAATGGTTGACTCCACAAGCCAGCTGCAGGCTCTTCAAATCGCTAGCCGAATTCGGCTTCAGGCGTGATCAATTAAAAATGAGAGAAATCTTTGCTCTGATGTCTCCCTCTCAAGCCAGCTGCAATCACTCCCAATCGCTAGCCTAATCTGGCTTCAGGCGCGATAAACTTAATAGGGGAGGAGTCTCTGCTTTAATGCCTCCGTCCTCAAGGCAATCGCAAGCAGTTCAGATCGCTAGCCAATACGGCTTCAGGCGCGATAAATTCAAAACGAAAATAATTTTACGGTTGGGGGTCGCCACATTGTGGGGAATTGTATTAAAGGGGTCGCAGCACTATAAAGGTTGAGAACCACTGGTTTAGATCTTACTTAGCACCGCAAATCAGCCCAGCTGTTTAAAATAGTCAACTGAAGCAGCTAGATCTTGGAACCAGCTTGCAGCTTTGATGCACAAACACTTCCTTTTCTGTTCTGATTTCTGAACAAGAAACTACAGTATTTGCTACTTTTTTCTTTAACTAGAAGCATTAAATAGTATTTATTATTTCAATAGTCAGGAAGCAAGATATTCCAATGACCCTAATTGATTTTTTTTTCTATTCCTATTTTAATCTACTGTGTGGTAGAATGGAGTCTAGAGTCCCAGAGGGCAAAGAGGCAGGGGATCTTGGAACATCTGGTAGGTCAGAAGAAAGCTAAGATGGCCCCACCCTAACAGTTCACAGAATACATATACTGTGTAGTTATGCAGATACAGTAGCTGTTTTAGTTTGGCAAGATTCTGTCTTTAGGCAAACAACAATAAAGAAACTGCTCAGAAGTAATTCCACGTGTCATCCTTGTTTCTTGGTACCTGCCAACTGGTCCTATTTATTGTAGTTTTGAAGCCGTTTAGAACATAATGGTTGGGTTCACATATTTCACTACATTGTTATATGTTGTTCTTTAGTCCTGTGTCTAAACCCAGCCACTGCTGTCTATAAATCCTAGTTAATACTCAGCATAGTGTATATATCCAGCATGATTCAACAAATCATGGCTGAAAGAAACTTGAATTTTATCTCATGCTAGGAGAAAGTGTGAGATATGATGTCCAACTGCCACCATTCATGCTACTCTGAAGGACCTCAATACTCAGACGCATTATTTATAGCACAAGAGGACTGCAGTACATATCCGGGTATGTGAAAATTGGATGTACCATTTAACAGAAAGCACTATTTGATGTGGTGCAAAGGAACGTGTCTAGAATAAACCTTCCTGTATTCTCTTTCTTATGCAATTAACCACACAATCTATGACCAACTCACAATACTTTATTCAGTTCAGGTGAAGGAGACGCGAGACAATGAGAATCTACTGATCTACCAAAGCAACCATCATTACTATTTGCATGGAGTATGGAGGATCTCAGAGACAACAATAAAAAGAATTATTAATAATAAAATATTATTATATTTTCCTCTGAAAACAACAAAATACCTTATCCCACCAGATTTGAAATCCTAGGCTTAGAAAATTTGAAACTCTGTCGCCTTCGACAAGACCTAAGTTTAACTCATAGAATCATTTATTGTAATGTCCTTCCTGTTAAAGACTACTTCAGCTTTAATTGCAATAATACAAGAGCAACCAATAGATTTAAACTTAATGTTAACCGCTTTAATCTAGATTGCAGAAAATATGACTTCAGTAACAGAGTGGTCAATGCCTGGAATGCACTACCTGACTCTGTGGTCTCTTCCCATAATCCTAAAAGCTTTAACCAAAAACTTTCTACTATTGACCTCACCCCATTCCTAAGAGGACCATAAGGGGCGTGCATAAGCGCACAAACGTGCCTACCATTCCTGTCGTATTGTTTTTCTTTTTCTTCTTCTTATATATATATATATATATGCTTATTCCTCCTAATATTTACTCATATATATGTTTATATACTATATAATCTTTTTGTATGATACTTATATATATTGTTGTGACAAAATAAATAAATAAATAAATAAATAAATAAATAAATAAAAGAAAAAGAAAAGAAAAGCCCCTTTGCATGTATGCACAGACAAGTCTACGGAGAGGAAGTTTTGGACTTCCAGAAGCTCCTCTTGTTCAGATCAGCACTGAGTAGCCATTGAACCAGGCTACAAATGATTTTTTTTCCTCCTCCCATAAAGGGAGGACTAACATTAGTATCAGCAGGTAAGTGTGCAAGTTGCCACCTCGTCTCACAAGCTGTTTTGCTGCATGTTGCACAATTAGTGACAAAGTACATGGCAGTTCCTTTACCTTTCATGCCTTGCATGTGTGTGAATAAAGCTTAGCAAAGAGAACTCGGTTGCCATTATGGGGAGTCAGCTTTGGAATAAAGGTGCCTTAATTAAAAATGGAACTTCCCAAAGTAGAACCGTGGGGTGTCTTCTGTTTTGAATCACACCCATCCTGAATCCAGTCACAGGCCCAGATAATTGTACCAATGCAATATCACAAAAGCACAGGAAGCCATGCATTTCCCCTCCTCCATGTTGTTCTTTAATTGCATCGTTTCTATTCTTAAAGTGGGTAAGACGTTGAGTTTGTCGATCAAAAGGTCAGCAGTTCAGTGGTTCGAATCCCTAGTGCTGCCATGTAACCGGGGGAGCTCCTGTGACTTGTCCCAGCTTCTGCCAACCTAGCAGTTCAAAAGCACGTAAAAAGTGCAAGTAGAAAAAATAGGGACCACCTTTGGTGGGAAGGTAACAGTGTTTGGTGCACCTTTGGCGTTGAGTCATGCCAGCCACATGACCACGGAGACGTCTTCGGACAGCGCTGGCTCTTTAGCTTTGAAACGGAGAGTCGGGAACGACTAGCACATATGTGCGAGGGGAACCTTTACCTGTTACTTCTATTCTTAAAGACCAGAATGAGCACTGAGGTTTTTCAAAGAAAGCATGAAAATGCGGGTGGGGGTGGGGAAATGCAGTTCTCCTAAGTTGAGAACTTCTGTTACTTCCCTTGTAACTTTTGCAGCTATACCAGGGTAGCACAGCTTCTACTCAGAATATAGACGCCTTCATCATCTAATGCTACTCAGGGTCAAAAGTCCATTGCCAAAAGGAAGCATCACCAAGAAGGGAGTATCAGCCAATAAGGCTGTCTCATGACAGCTGTGCATATGCTTGGCCTCACAAATTAAGTTAGAGGGAATTACGGGCTGTGTGTACCCATCCACCGCCTGTCTAGAGATATCAAGCAGACAGTCAGAAACTCAGGGAAAGGATGGCAGGATTGACCAAGAATTTATCTTTTTCTGAATCCTGTGTGTGTTTTGGTTTGGAGGCAGTCGGGGTCTCTCTGTTTTCCAAAGACTTCATACACAAGTTGTGAACAACTCAACTCTGAAGCAAAAGTTTGTCGGGTTTGGAAAGGGGTTGCTACTAAGCTGGTGTGGAAAAACCAACTCTTAGCCAAATTCCTACGACATCCAGATGCCGTAAGTCCCTTCTTGCTCCACCAATCATATCTCTGGATATCATTTCCACTGACAGAACATATGTTGATAATGTGAACACACATGGCATGGATATGCATTAGGCTGAGACCACACAGAGACAAAACAAAGCAAATTTGTAATATGGCCATTTCTCTCCCTATCTGAGACCAGCTCCATGAGCTGCAACCGCCATTTGCTTTCTTCATAAACCAATGACCTTTTAAAGAGAAAAATCTTCCTTACTGCTATATTAAAAAATAGATTACAAGACAGATGCTCGTCGCTACTTTGTCCTGCTTGTAAATTGGGTGTGAATAAACTCTTCATCTACTATTCTAAAATACAGAGTTCTCAGAAGCTGAGTTCTCTGTGCTTTTACTCAGCCAACTGACTCCACGCATACCCAGCGTTTTACACGAATAAGGACCCAGTGGAGTTGAACAAAACTGATCTTAGGAGGCTGTTTTTCTGCTCTTTAACTTTCCCGACCTCAGGCTTCAGGCAAATAGTTTTGCAGCGCAAGCAGGTATTCCAAGCCTTTTCCCAAGGAACAAATCAATTTTAATTACCACAAAGCCTCTTCCCCGGTAAGTATCCACACTGAGTTGTCTTCCTTCCATTTCCTCGCCCAGTAACTACTCCAAATTAAATGGCAAATGGTATTGCAGCGGGGGCATTGTCATGCAAACGAAGAAAAACAGCTCCCTTCCCAATTTATTCATGCAACCAGAGACTGCATTGTTAAGCCAGAGAATATATTTTGCCATCTCAATGGTTCTGGAGGAAAGATAAGTAGCATTGTACAGGTTTTTCATTTGTAGGCTGGCAAATTGTGTTCTCTCTCTCTCTCTCTCTCTCTCTCACTGTTATACAAAATGGCTAGCTTGGTCAGCAAAGACAGAAATCTAATCACGAGTCCCTTATACATTATATTAATGATTTCATTCCTCTGTTTTAACCTGATTGTGTGGATGCTGGCTTTAAAGGGGAATCTTCCCAGTGCTTCAGAAATTGGGGAAACAGGGACTTGTTCCAAAGCACTTCTTTGAAGGTGGTTTCTTAGATATACCGAACCATAGTACAAACCTGCCCAAGCAACGTATTTCTGCCCTTTGCCCTTGATGTTGCTTTTATCTTGTCTCCAGTCAAATAGGAGACAAGGTTAAGATCTTTAGCTGCACCGAGGTGTTTTCCACCTTAAGCTGACAAGGTACTGAAAACCTGTTATGCTCTGCCATCAGCTATGTCAGAAATAAAGTCATATGGTCAGTAGTGAATGGGGAAGTGCAGCACTGGACATTTCAGGTTGATGAGGTCATGGGCCCCTCTTCTTTAGACCCTGGTTCTAGATCATCTGCTGCCATTCTGCTTCTATTACCTTTAAAGCATTAAGCAGAATTGCACAGATGTATCAGCTAGCAAGACTTTTAAACTCTATGACTCTTACCAAATGAGCACAAGGCTGAAATGGTGAGCAATGCCATTTGTTGGGCATTGTATGTTGCTCACAATTATAATGGAGTTGTGATGACCAGGGACAAGGCACGGAGACAACACAGCCAGGTGATAGTTCGAACTCCCCTTTATTGCTCCAACTTTCCCCCAAACACTCCCATGTTTATGGCAAGTCCCGGGGGAAAGTGCTCACACACACCTCCAGCATCCTCTGGCTGTGAGTAGTCCAGCAAAATGCTGTTAGCATAATGGCTTCAAGGCAAGAAGTCCAGAGAGGCAAAGGAACAAGGCAGTAATAAGGCAAGAAGACCAACAAACTCCAGACATCGGTAATGGCACACAAAACTTCACAAATCCAGCACTTGTTCCTGACAAGCGCCCCTCCCCACAGCGTCTCCTTAAGTCTCAGTCCCCAGGTCTGCCTTGTGAAGAGGAGTGGGGCGCTCTCCTCCCAAGTCGTCGGGTTGCCCTGCGCTGCTCCCACTTCGTCTCCGCTCAATTTCCACCGCTGCTGCCACTCCCCACTGCCTAGAACCGGCTAAAAATGTTACGCATGGAGGTCAAAAAAAAAGGGTGTGCAGAGGCCGAAAATGTGATGCATGGAGGCGGCAATCAGCAGCGATGTGCTGTGATGGTCCCTGCAGCCTGGAGCGGGTCTAAAATGGTGTGTGCAGTGGCTGAAAATGCAATGCACGGAGGCTGAAAATGGCTGGCTGGTAGGTGGCGGCAGGCAGGCTGGGCTCCGGCAACATTTGGTGTATAAGACGCACTGCAATTTTCACCCACTTTTAGGGGGGGGGGTGCATCTTATACTCCGTAAAATATGGTATATCAATTGTTTGGTTTATTGATAAATCAAACACAGTAGGAACAAGATAGGGATTGGCTAAGGTGTGGGGAGAGCAGCCTGTTTCATTAGTTTTTTTACCAGCTGAAGAATGAATAGTGAGCATTTTAACTTAACACGGCAAAAATCCTGCATTATAATATTACATTTAATAGCATAGCCACGTCACATTAAAAAAACCAACAACAGCAAAACCTGCGAAATACTATTTGTGAATGTTCAATTCATTTATAATGGAATTGATGCAGCCTTAATGCGTCCTATTAATCCACGAGGGTAACTTCAGAATTATCTCTTAACAGTGCGGTAAATGGCTTATTTCTTCTATCTTTTGCATTGTTAGCTATCCATCTATGGTTTTATACTTTTATGTGGCTGTGAGTAGCAGACGTCAGCCACTCCATTTCTTCCCCTTTTGTTTTGTGTGTATGTTTGTGTACGCACCAGAAGATGGACATTTCCAGTGCATTATTTCTCTGGGCTATATATCTCTGCAAGAAACGGAGTCTCACTCTTCTGAGGAATAGAATTAGGAAGGAACTAAATATGTCACTGAGGCCATATTGCACCAGCAAAGAATGAGAGAGAGGGAGAGAAAAGGAAGATCTGCAGGCTGAGCGGCTGTCTGTTCCACTTATTGGCACCCCAAAGCCTGTAAATCACAGCTTCTGTTTGAGAGGCTGTCATTTTAGCTTGCTCTGCAATGGCCTGATAGTTTAGAAATACAATACCAATTGTCGTGTCCCACTCCTCCGCTGACGGCCGGGTCAGGGAAATCCAAATCAGGCTTGCCTCTGCAGCTCTGCCCAAAGTCCTAGCAAAGTCCTCAGAGCAGGCAGGAGACCAGTAAGTGACTTCAGCAAGATAAGTTCGACTTTGCCTGACTCAGAGACTGCCAGAAAGCAGATCCTTTATATAGGCCATGGGGTGTGGCTCCATGACTCAGCACTCATTAAGGCCTGCCCCTCCCTTCCTTCTGTTGCCTCCGCCTATCCAGTCTTCTGATGCGAGGGTCACTCCAATCAGCAGCTGTTGGAAATAAACTTTCCTCAGGCTCACATGCTGTGGAGGAGGGGGAGGGGTCTAGCTGCTCCGTTTGCCTGGGCATAGAGCCAGGGCTGGGGCCGGGGGATGCTCCCTCCTCTGCAGCCTGCTTGGGCATGGAGCCAGGGCTGGGACCGGGAGGTGCCCCCTCCTCTTCAGCTTGTCTGGGCATGGAGCCAGGACTGGGGCCGGGAGGCATACATTCCTCCGTGTTCGGGAGCAGATAAGAAGGCCCCGGCTGCTGTGAGAGCGGACAAGACATAACACCAATCTTCTACTCATGCCATTCTGGGAAAACTGAATTCCAGAAACTGGAAGTAACAACAGCAACAGTTCTTCCACAACAGCAACAGTTGTTATGTATGTACAGTATGTATGTATTCGATTTCTATAGCCACCCATCTCAATTATTCTGGGTGGCTTACCCTTCCCAAAACTATAAAAACAAGCAAAACACTAAAAAGCATTGTCTGTGGAGATTCCCATTCATCCAGGTCATGGTTGTCCCTAAAGTGCTTTTTCAAAAGACAATGGGACCTTTTGTTTTTCCTTAAAAGACGTTTCGCTTCTCATCCAAGAAGCTTCTTCAGTTCTGAAACTGAAGGAGATGCTTGGATGAGAAGCGAAACATCTTCAAAGAAAAAACAAAAGAAAGTCCAGTTGCTTTTCGAAAAAGCACCTTTGGGACAATAAAAAGCACTTTAAAAATAATACAGACATCCAAAATAAATGTACCTACAGTAGCAGCTGAGATAGTTAGCCAGTTAACAGTAAAGCCAAGAAATGGGGCCCTTTAACAAGTTTGACACCCCTTTGATGGCCCAGATGTGTCACGCACTGGCCACACCCATCCCGGTTTAGCAAAAGTCACAATATGTCACGTGATGGTGATGTGACGATGTGCATTTGACACCCCTGCTTCAACATATTCAGCATCCGCGATACAGGAACACAGTCAAGCTTTAAAAGCCTCACAAATGGCCAACTGGGTTAGAGCCATTCTAATTTCCAAGAGGAAGGCATTCCATAGGGAAGTGGCTACCGCAGAAAAGCCCCATTTTCTCCCACCCTCCAGCTGACACTCTGTGGCTGATGGGATCTGTAGCATGCCCAATCTGCTAGATCAAATGGAGTGGGTAGAGACTCAAGTAACCTGGTCCCAAGTCATGTAGGGCTTTAAAGGTGGCAAACAGATTCTTGAATTACACCTAAAACATACCAATAGCCAATGTAGCTCATGGAGAATTGGAGTTAAGTGAGCTGTGTATCTGGCTTCTGAAGGGGTGGGCTTCAAAAATTTTAGCAAGGGGTTCTCTGCCCAGTTGCTGGGTGGGCGTGGCCATGGTGGCCATGATGTGGTTGGCCTCCTGCACCATGGTGGTAGGGAGGTGCATTTTTGCCTTGCCTGGGCTTTTCTCAAGCCTCCGGGAGGGTGAAAATAGCCTCCCCAGGCTCCGGAGGCCCTCTGGAATTGGAATTGAGGCCCTCTTCCCGAACTTCTGATAGGCCCATTTTTTTGCCCTCCCTGAGCCTCCGTGTGCACCCTGCACTTACCTGCATCCAAAACGGGCCATGCGGAGACTCCTGGGAGGGATGGGCGGGGCAGGGCAGGGCCAGCCAGGAGTGGGATTTGTGGGTTCTCCAAACTGCACAGAATCTTAGCTAGAGGTTTCCTGAACCCCAGCAAGCCTCTAGGACGTCCATCCCTGGGTTTCTGGCACCAATTATTACCCATGCAGCTGAAGCTTCCAAATGGTGTTCAGGGGAAGCCCCAGGGAGAGCACGTTGCAGTAATCTAAACAAGACATTACAAGGAAGTGGGCAACAGTGCAGAGGACCTCCCAGTCCAGTAAAGGAAAACAGCTCCACACCATCTTTTATAACACAAGCTGGAAGCCATGCTAAAAAGTTCTTAGTTAGGCCCCCTCATTATTCCGCCTTAATGCTAAAGCAAACAAATCAATAAATATAAATCCCTTTTTATCCCTCTGCCCAACACATGTTGTAAGAGCGGATGAGACCTCTGAGTTGTGAAGGTTTTGAGGGCCTGCAGCTTGCCGTGTTTTCTACCATTCCTTTGATTGGTGACTTGAAGGCAAACAAACATCAAACTTTGTCAAACAGAGTACAGAATTTGTGAGAAAACAGAGCTGTGCTGTCTCATTGTGACTGAGGCCTTAATACAAGGTTTTCTGCGACATTTGGAAATGGAACGGGTCACCCAAACAGACAACAGATGGTCGTTAAGGAACTAAAGTTCAAGAAATCCCTGCATCAGTAACTGTAATAAGAGAAGTAACAATGCCATCGCATTGAGAACAAAAGCAGGAGCGGGGACACATCTGCAGTTTGCTGGATTTCAGAGAAGAAATTAATGAGAGCAGACCAAAAGGAAAGCTGTTCCGTGCATTACAAAGATTCTGCCTGCCCAGTTTTGCAGCCATTAGGAAGGAAAGAAAAGAATATATATATATATATATATATATATATATATATATATATATATATATATATATATATATATATATATATATATATATATATATATATATATATATTATATATATATAATTGATGATATATTTTTTTCTTCCCGATTGTACAAATTTAGTGTGTGGCAGAGAGGCTGAACAAACATGAGAGCCCATGCAGTGACAGGGGTTATAAAGCTTCCGTAAGAACTGCACAGAATATTCTCCTGGTTTGCGTGTTAAAATCCAGCAATTTTTCTCAGAGACACATAGAAGAATGTTAACCCTCTCTGCTCTCATCCTGTTCAATGATACCTACTCAATTCAGCCTCATTTTCAGGACCAAAATAAGAAATGGAGCAACTTTAAAATGAATTGGAAGGATGGAGCCACACATGCACAAAGATGCAAGGAAGATAAGCTCTCCGCGCACTTTGATTTTTTTCTTTTAGCAAAGGGAAAAATCCTGTGCTTAATGAGAATTGTGTTAACAAAAAGAGTTCTGTTTCATTGCCGATATGACAAGCTGTAAAATATGTAACGCTATGTTTGTTATGTGTTTTTAATGTGTTTTTGTGTGTGTGTGTTTTTTCTTCATTTTGTTTTTAAGGGTGAAAAGCTTAATAAAAATTATTTTTTTAAAAAAAGACTTCTGTTTCAGTTCGCTTTAAATAAACCTTGTTGTCTCTTGCTTGAACTAACAAATATCCGACAGGCGACAAATGACTCTCCAACACTTGGTGAAAAAAGTAGGGAAGATTGTCACAAACTTCTTGAAAACTTCAGAAGCTTCCAAGGAACCCCAGTTTCTCTGGAGCACTGGTGAGTATCGGTAGGCTAAAATTAATGGATTAGAAGAAGAAAAAAACATAAGAAGATAAAGTGCTCTCTTCTTTCTTCAATAAGCTATGATCAAGAAGGAATATAACAATAATTACCAGATCCAGACTTTCTGTTCTGGACCAGGAAAGAAACTAAGTTAAGTTACATCAAATCCCCCAAAAGACTTTTATGCAATTAATGAGACTGTAAAATCCCAAGAATGGAACATATACATATCAAGACAGATGCAAGATTTAAATGATTTACACTTAGGCTTAGGAGAAGTACCGTATTTTTGGGAGTATAAGATGCACCTTTTTCTCCCCTAAAAGGGGGTGAAAATTTAGGTGCGTCTTATACACCGAATGTAGCCCCGCCCACCCACTGGCCCACACCCTTTGGCCTCTGCCTCCCAGCAATTTACCTCCTTGCAGCAAGCAGCAAGAAGAAACAGCCCATTTCAGCTTCAGCACGGCCTGATTAGCACAAGGTGATTGTCTGTTGGATCCGCCTCCTGACTCTCAGCTGTTTTGTGGGGCCTTTGCTGCTTGCTGCAAGGAGGTAAATTGCTGGGAGCAGATTTTTTTTTCTTGTGCTTATCAAGCTATGCTGAAAACCAAAATGAAAGTACAGTAGGCTATTTGTTGTTTGCTGCAATGAGGCAAAATTGCTGCTGGAAGGCAGAGGCAGATTTCTTTTTCTTCTTTTCCTCACCCAAAAAGGTAAGTGCATCTTCTAGTCCGGAGAATACTCCGGACTAGAGTATTAATTATACTCCGAAAAATACAGTAATAATATAGTAATAATTATACTCCGAAAAATACAGTAGTTGCACCTCTATTTATTTTCTAGAGCTGAAGTGAAAGAACATTCCAGGAAGACTAAAGTCTTCCCAGCAAGACAGAGTAGTATATATTTGTATGTTCCTCCTATCAGAATTAGGGCTTTTTAAGGAAACTAAAATCCAAAGCAACATTTAACATTCTTCCCTTTTCCTGCTATCTCATCTGCATCTCTAACACACCACCTTGTCTTCAGGGCCTCCATATACACAGCCCAAACATCTCTAGGATCTTAGTAATAGCACTTCGACTTAATTACCACTTTACAGTGCTTTACAGCACTCTCTAAGCAGTCCTCATTTTACCTACCTCGGAAGGATGGAAGGCTGAGTCAACCTTGAGCCTGGTGGGATTTGAACTGCCAAATTGCAGGCAGCCGGCAGGCAGCACAAGTAGCCTGCAATACTGCACTCGAACCACTACGCCACCAAGGCTCTTATCTTGTCTCTTATTTAACCCTGTCTTGATGGATAGGGTTGCATATGTGAAGGTTTTCTTGAATTGTTTAGATCAGTGGTCACCAACTGGTGGTCCATGGACCACTGGTGGTCCACCAGAAAATTTGGGTGGTCCGCAAAAAAATTATTTGCATTTTGTATATTGCACTAAATACTATTTATTTTTTTAAAAAAATTCATATTAGTGGTCCGTGGGATTTAAAATTATGAATTCAGTGGTCCCTGAGGTCCAAAAAATTGGTAACCCCTGGTTTAGATGGGTGTAGAGGGAGAAGTGATGAAACTAAACTCTGCAGAAAAATCCATTTCATAAACCCAAAAAGAATGCTAAGATCTGTTTTAAATCTTTACAAGCTCACACGATTCTCCCTACTAAAAAAGAAAAAAAAATGTTTTGCAGGAGATCACCAAAACTTACATGCCCACAGGAACACTCGCGATGCCACTAGTCGTATACATTAATATGCAGTACATGTTCAGCTCCTATATTTAATCCCTTATGAGCCACCAGCATATATCTTGAACGTTTATCAAATGCTCCATGCATGAAAGCGAAATGGGAATTAGGTAATAGCAAAGACCTAAGCTAATACAAACAGGGTAACAAGCATCCTGGGCTTTAAGTAAACCAAGAAATAGTTAACATTGGGGGGGGGGGGGAAGAGAGGAGGTAAGCTGGCTTCAAAACACAGAGATCTTCTAAGTTTTCCCCAAAGCACTCACTTCCACCACTTACAATTATAAATCCCAGCATAAAGCACACCGGGAAAGTAGAGCAGGCCAAGGTGTGTGTGTGTGTGTGTGTGTGTGTGTGTGTGTGAGACAAAGGGGATGAGAGAGAGAGAGAGAGAGAGAGAGAGAGACAGAGAGACAGAGAGACACAGAGAGAGAGAGATTAAGTTCCAGTTGAAAAAGTGAAAGTTAAAGAAGCAAAAGTTTCAAATTAGCTGGGATTTTAATTGAAATGACTTTGCCATTTCTGACTTAAGGGATCAACCCAAAGATCTGGCATTTGTGCATATTTTTTTCTACAGTGTGATACATTTTTTAAACAGGTGTCATCCCTAAGCATTTTTTGACAGTGCCTGGAAAGATAATGTATGGAGGGTTTTACTTCCTTTCTCTTAATAGAATGCAAAGCTCCATTTTCAAAAGAATATGCTAACGGTTTAAGCTCTTTTTGTTACTATAAATGATAATGCAGTCAACATAAGGGCCTTGTCATCCCCTTGAAGCATTCTTACATCTAATTCTTATTCACTTTAACACAAACATGCCTCACTGGAGGATAAACCAGTGAGGTTTATGCCAGCCTGACTTGAGAAGTGAGGGGCTGGGAGCTGAGCAGAGTGGGCGGCTATGGAGAAAAGATGTTGGTTTCTAGTCTATTGGCTGAAAACAAAGGGAATGAGGAGAGCCAGGACTATAGCTAGAGGAAGCCTCTTTGGAATTGGTGTTTGGATACAGAAGTTTTATGACAACACAAACACAGTCACACCAATGCAATACAGTTTCATTCTGAATTATTAAAGTAAAGGTAAAGGTTCCCCTCACACATACGTGCTAGTCGTTGCTGACTCTAGGGGGCGGTGCTCATCTCCGTTTCAAAGCCGAAGAGCCAGCGCTGTCCGAAGACGTCTCCATGATCATGTGGCCGGCATGACTCAAAGTCAAAGGCGCACGGAACGCTGTTACCTTCCCACCAAAGGTGGTCCCTATTTTTTCTACTTGCATTTTTACGTGCTTTCGAAACTGTTAGGTTGGCAGAAGCTGGACTAGTAACGGAAGCTCACCCCGTTACACAGCAGCACTAGGGATTCGAACCGCCGAACTGCCGACCTTTCAATCGACAAGCTCAGCTGTCTTAGCCCCTGAGCCACCACGTCCCCTGAATTATTACTATATTGTAAAACCGGAAGGGAAGGGGAGGGAAGGGGAAAGGGGAAAGGACTTTGGTGGAGGGTTTCCCCATGGTCACATGATCAAAGTTTGGATGCTTGGCAACTAATTCATATGTATGATGGCTGCCGTATCCTAAAGTCATGTGATCTGCTTTTGCGATCTCCTGACAAGCAAAGTCAATGGGGAAGCCAAATTTTTTTTTTATTTGAATTTATATCCCGCCCTTCTCCGAAGACTCAGGGCGGCTTACACTGTGTTAAGCCATAGTCTTCATCCATTTGTATATTATATACAAAGTCAACTTTATTGCCCCCAAAAATCTGGGTCCTCATTTTACCTACCTCATAAAGGATGGAAGGCTGAGTCAACCTTGGGCCTGGTGGGACTTGGGCCTGGTGGGAACTTGCAGTAATCACAAGCAGCTGTGTTAATAACAGACAGACTTAATCTGCTGAGCCATCAGAGACCAGAGATTCATTTAACAACCATGTTACTAATTTAACAATTGCAGTAATTCACTTAACAAATATAGCAAGAAAAAATTGTTAAATGGGGCATAACCGGAGGTGGTATTCAGACCGGTTCGGGCAAACCATTAGTGGCGACCTGCAGGTAGGCCTGCCCACCTGCCTGTGTGCAATCCCATCCTATATCACTGTGTTTTTGACAGATATGTGCAGATGGCACGCGAGAGCAAATTGATGTGTTTTGTGATGCCACACGTATGTGCAGATGGTGCGCGCATGAGCAGAGCGTGCTCACATTTCCGGTGTTGGGCAAACTGGTTGCCATAGTGTGTAAATCCCACTTCTGGGCAAAACTCATTTAACAACGGTCTCACTTAGCAACATAAATTTTGGGCTCAATTGTAGTCGACAATTAAGAACTACCGTAATCCAAACATTTCCAGCAGCTTATTAAAACTTTTGCGATTTTACAGAGAACCAGCCTACATGCCAGCTCAAATGAATGACTGGCATTCTCTCTAACTGGTTGCTACGCATGATATTTCTAGAAAGTTTTAAAATTCAAATGTTAGTGCTATAAAATTTATTTCAGGTTTTCTTAAAGAAAGTACTGCTCTTTAGATGATAAAGGTATACATGAAACACAAAATAAAATTACTGTAATTAGAAACAGAAAGATTTTATACGGAACAAAAAGGAAAAAAAAATGAAGCAAGGGAGAAATTGGGGAAGATTTTAATAAAAGAATTTTAATAATTGGTACTATTACTATTTGCAATGTAGCTGGTTTGGAAATGTCAAATCTGCTTTATGTGATAAATATTTCTACGCAAAACCTATTTGGGGGTGGGGGGAAAGCGGACTAAAACCATGTATAGGTAATATTCAACTAATAATTGACTATATTTCTGAAAAATTCAGAGCTTTTTCGACTACTAAATACAAAACAGTCTGTGATAACCGCCTTGGTTACTTTTTAAAGTACTGCATCAGAAAGCAGCACAACAGCGTGGTTAAAATTCATGAAACGCATTACTGGGTTGACCACAAGATTATAAATGGCTGCACTTTACAAAACGGAGATTCACAAAGTTGTCGGCACTTACGCTTAACAGGCTAAAGTTTTGTCTCTAGGGGATTATAGCATAAAAATGCATACCCTGTAGGATTCAGTTCAAAATGAAGATTGCCAGTGTTTGCTAGATTTAATGCAGATCAGATAAGAGCCTTAAAAACTCAGATATGCATTCAGAGCCTTTGAATTGATACCATGGACCATGGATGGGGGGGAGGGAGGAAGGGAGAGAGAGAGAGTGGGGTAGGGAGGGAGAGAGAGGGAGAGGGAGAGAGAGAGAGGGAGGGAGGGAGGCGGAGGGAGAGAGAGAGAGAGAGAGAGAGAGAGAAGAAGTAGCCCTTGACTTACAACAGTTCATTTAGTGACCGTTTAAATTTACAAAGGTACTGAAAAAAACGATTTACGTCCATTTTTAAGACTTATGACCATTGCAGCATCCCCATAGTCATCTGATCAAACTTCAGACATTTGACAACTGGTTCATATTTATGACAGCTGTTGTGTCCCAGGGTCATGTGAACACCTTTCAAAGTCAATGGGGAAGCCACTTAACAACCATGTTAACTGACAGGCCTAGAGGAGCTAAGAAAAAAGAATGCAGGGAAAGAACTAAAGCTTCAAAAATCAGCAGCCAAGAAGCAAGATTTGGCTACTCAACCAGTTTCCCTGTTCTTGTTGCCACAGGGAGATTTTCAAACATTTTTCCTCACTGCAGCATTTTACCCGATACAAAAAATGTGAGGACTACCATACTTGGACTGCAAACATCCAGGGAACTCATAGATGGCAGCAAAGAGCAATGGTAGCCACACTATTTGAGATTCTTGTATCCTGCGAGTCAGCTCAGGTGCACTTTAACTCCCTACCCTTTAGCTGTAGTAACAGAGATCGTGCAGGAGACCAGCAACATAGGAAACACCACAGGTTTTCCATTTCTGCTCTACATGCGCTCAATATTTTTGCACGCTGAACATACGGATAAAGTTTAAAAATGAAGAGGCAGCTCCCATGTGGCACAATCCCAACCCAAATTAGGAAATGAATGTTAAATTTTGTCCTGAGTGCAAGAGTAAAATGCTACCAGTTTGCACCGGTTCAGGAGAACCAGTAGTCATAAAAACTACCGGTTCGGACAAACCGATAGTTAAAAAAAGCTACCGGTTCACCCGAACTAGTATTTCTGATGATCAGCTGTGCCGCATGGTTTGTATTCGCTAGAAAGCAGGAAATCCTGCTTTCTAGTGAAGCTAAATCGTGCAGTACAAGTGTTCCCCCCCTCGCTGTTCTACTTACCTAGTGAAATGTTCTTTTTCCACATGAAGTGCATGCTTGGTACACAGTGCATATGTGGCCAGCACACGCGCAACGCACAACCACACATGTACAAGCAATGAACCGGTGGCGATCTGCGGAAAGATTTCACCACTGCCTAAGTGGTCATTCTAAACAAAGCCTAGAATTCCTTCTTAAATAATAATTGATCTTAGCCTTTCTTAAAATTCTGATAAGAGAAAACCAAATAATCTTTCTTGGGCTTTTCTTTGTTATTAGCCAGAACTGGCAAATAAATTCTCTTCTATGAGCAAAGTTGATGACATCTGGACAAACATCTTCAGATTCCCACTTAACCTGACACTTGAAAAGGTTATAGAGACGGTTCTTCTGGACCAATTATGTGTTCTGTTCAAGAAAATCTGATGAATAAATCTGATTTGATGTCATAGTTTAATAGGGTTCCTTTACTTACTTTACCATTGACCTCACCCCATTCCTAAGAGGTCTGTAAGGGGCGTGCATAAGAGCACAAACGTGTCCACCGTTTCTGTCTTACTGTTTTCCTTCGTTATATCCAATTAATATAGTTATTACATACTCATACTCATATATATGCTTATGTGTTGCATAGTTGTTTCATGCTTATGCTTATATATACTGTGCGACAAAAATAAAATAAATAAATAAATGAAATACTTGAACCAATTAAATCAGTACTTTCAAAGAAGACTGAAAACTTCTACCAGTGAACATTTTCAGTTGTAACCCTCTGATATTGGAAAGCCCTCTTGGGTAACTGTACACCATATTGGTTCAAGCAGAGGGCTCTAATTAGTTCAAGCAAAGGGCTCCAATTGGTTCAAGCAAAGGGCTCCTTTGCTTGAACCAATTAAATCAGTGCTTTCAAAGAAGACTTAAATCTTCTACCAGTGAACATTTTCAGTTGTAACCCTCTGATATTGGAAAGCCCTCTTGGGTAATTGTACACCATATTTATTGTGTTCTGGGCACATAGAAAAAAAGGACCCAGACATCTTAATCCTTGCAGCCTTCTGGTGCGTTAAACATTATAGTGGTTTCTAACTAGCTTTTTATGGTAGCTTTTACTTTCTGTTATGGCTTTTAAATGGTTTCCTTAGTCTTGTTTTATTTTATGTTTTCGTGCGGTATTTTATATAATGTTTTGATTTATGTTTTTAATTACTCTCTTTAAGCTTTTGATTGTAATTTTTAATTGCAAAACCCTTCCAATTTTCTTTTAATGGAAAGCAGCATAAAAATGTTTTTTTTCTTCTAAAACACACCCACAAACACAGGTTTGCTTATTTACTGTACATGCTGGCATATGTTGAAGCTAAAATCTATATATTTGGAAGAAAGAACAGGCTTCAAATTTGCTGGAAGTTCTTTGCGTCAGGCTAAAAGATTTTTCCTGGAAACTAGACACAAATCTTATCCCCAAAAAAGATAATTTGTGCAGTTGTATTCCAAGACCATTTTTCCTTAGTGTTGTGGTCTGCCATCAGCCTGGGGAGCTGGCAGTGGAGTCTGACAGTGAGGAGGCTGGGGAGGACAATGGGTCAGTCCTGGAGTCAGGGGAAGGCCCAGACAAGTGTTCTGCATCTGAGGCAGAGATGGGGCCAGGGCCATCTGGAAGTGATGCGTGGACTCCAGAGCCTCCAGAGGCAGACAGCAGAGAGGCAGAGGAACAGGAGCTACCTGTTCCTAGTGCACACATCTGAAGAGCTGCCAGAACGCAAGAGCAGCTAAAGCAAAAAGGACGACTCAGAAGTAAGGCCAGGAGATGATTGGCTTCTCCCATAAGGCTTAAAAGAACAGCAACGGCTCTTGGGCTTTTTGTAGGAAAGCAAAGTTGCTACAATTGTTTCTTGATTCCTGGTTCTGAACTTTGTGGGGTCCTTGCCAAAAAAAAGCCTTTGGCAGGGTGCCAAAGAAGACAAAGGCCATAGGACTTTTTCTGAAGGTCTTTGTTTTGGACTTAATTTGGACTAAACTGAGAATGAAGTAATTCTCAGCTGTTCTAATAAAATATGTCTGTTTAGGATTGATTGTGTCTGGTAATAACTACTTGTGCCTAGGTCACAACACTTAGTTGCTTATCAACTTACAAACTTCGAAGATAGCTTACAACATAAAACATGTACTTTGCTATCAATACATCATGAATGTGAACATGGAATATAAATCAACTTAAAAGTAAAAGATAAAGGTTCCCCTCGCATGTATGTGCTAGTCATTCCCAACTCTAGGGGACAGTGCTCATCCCCGTTTCAAAGCTGAAGAGCCAGCGCTGTCCGAAGACATATCATGTGGCCGGCATGACTAAATGCCAAAGGCACACAGAATGCTGTTACCTTCCCACCAAAGGTGGACCCTATTTTTCTACTTGCATTTTTTACCTGCTTTCGAACTGCTAGGTTGGCAGAAGCTGGGACAAGTAATGGGAGCTCACCTCGTTATGCGGCATTAGGGATTTGAACCACTGAACTGCCAAGCTTTCGATCGACAAGCTCAGCATCTTAGCCACTGAGCCACCACATCCCTTTAAAAATCAACTTACATTCTAACAAGAGCCATGTGTGTAATAAAAGTAGCATCTAACCATAAAACAACATACAGATAGTTCTTGACTTAACAGCCATTCATTTTGTGACTGTTAAAAGTTACAATGGCCCTGAACAAAGTGACTTATGGTCATTTTTCACACAATCATTGCAGCTTCCCCATCGTCACGTGAACAAAATTTGGACACTTAGCAACTAGCTCATCATATTTATGATGGTTGCAATTTCCCCGGGGATCATGTAAATCATCTTTTGCGGCTGTCTTGTCCCACTCCTCCTCTGACGGCCGGGTCTGGGAAGTCTGTATCCAGCGTGGCCACGAAGCCTCTGCAGCTTTGCCAAATTCCTGTCAGAGTTCTCAGGGCAGGCAGGAATCCAAGGTGTGACTTCAGCAACCAGATGAGACTTTGCCTGACTCAAGAAATGCCAAAAAGCAGATCCTTTATATAGGCCATGGGGTGTGGCTCCATGACTCAGCACTTATCCAGGCCTGCCCCTCCCTTCCTTTTGCTGACGTCGCCTCTCCATTCTACGGAAGCGGGGATCTGTCCATGTTTTGTCCTCCTGCTCAGCTGCCGGCAATTCTAGCTCGTGGCCGGCTTCTTGCTCACACGCTGTAGGAGGGAGGTTTGTTTGCTCAGTCTGTCCGGGCATGGATGGGGAGGAACAGGCTCAAACTTAATCCCTCCAAGACGGAGTGGCTGTGGATGCCGGCACCTCGGTACAGTCAGCTGCAGATGCGGCTGTCTGTCGGGGGTGAATCATTGGCCCCGATGGAGAAGGTACGCAACTTGGGCGTGCTCCTGGATGGTCGGTTGTCCTTTGAAGACCATTTGGCGACCGTCTCCAGGAGAGCATTCTATCAGGTTCGCCTGATCCGCCAGTTGCGTCCCTTCCTGGACTGGGATGCCTTATGCACAGTCACTCATGCTCTCGTTACCTCTCGCCTGGACTACTGCAATGCTCTCTACATGGGGCTCCCCTTGAAGAGCACCCGGAGACTTCAGCTAGTTCAGAACGCGGCTGCGCGGGTTATTGAGGGAGCGTCTCGGAGCTCCCACATAACATCTATCCTGCGCAGACTGCACTGGCTACCTGTTGTTTTCCGGGTGCGCTTCAAGGTATTGGTTACCACCTTTAAAGCGCTCCATGGCTTAGGACCGGGCTATCTACGGGACCGCCTACTGCCGGCTTCTATCTCCCATCGTCCGGTACGCTCCCACAGGGAGGGACTCCTCAGGGTGCCGTCAGCCAAACAGTGTCAACTGGCGGCCCCCAGGGGAAGGGCCTTCTCTGTGGGAGCTCCGACCCTGTGGAACGAACTTCCCCTCGGACTTCGACAATTACCTGACCTTAGGACCTTTCGCCGCGAACTTAAAACTTATTTATTTCGTATGGCTGGACTAGCCTGATTTTTATTTTTATTGGATGGTTTTTAAAACTGTGCTATTTTAAGGGGGAGTACGTTTTTTAACATTTTGGGCACTTAAATTAGTTTTTTAAGGGATGTTTTTAATTATTGTGTGTATTTACATTTTATCTGCCTGTTCACCACCCTGAGTCCTTCGGGAGAAGGGCGGTATACAAATTAAAATATTATTATTATTATTATTATTATTATTATTATTATTATTATTATTATTATTATTATTATTATTATTATTATTATTATTATTATTATTATTATTATGGTGCCAGGGCTGGGAGCTGGAGGCATGCCAGGCCATTCTTCTTCACTATCAGTCTCTGGCTCAGATAGCAGGAGATGGGAGGGGCCCGGCTGAGGAGAGGGGGGCGGGCAAGGCACAACAGCGGCCTTCTGACAAGCAAAGTCAGTGGGGAAGCCAGATTCGTTTAATAACCATGTTACTAACTTAACAACTGCAGTGATTCACTTAGCAACGGTGGCAAGAAAGGTTGTAAAATAGGGCAAAGCTCATTTAACAACTGTCTTGCTTAGCCACAGAAATTTTGGGCTCAAAAAATTTCAAAAGTCAAGAACTACCTAAGTGTATATGTCTGTGTGTATGTAGTGTGTGTGTGTGTGTGTTCTCGACTTGGTTCTCAACTTATGACCACACTTGAGCCCAAAATTATATGGGCATGCAGGAGGTTGCAAAGCAGTAGTGGGTTTCAAATCCCGGCTCTACCAGTTTGTTATTGATAGTGTGTGGGCATGCGCCCTTGCTTTGTGAGCGCGCAGCGCTTCTGTGCATGTGCAGATCATTTTTTATGACTTCTGGGTGGGTGGGTGGAGTTTCCCGCCACCACCACTACCGGTTGCCCCAAACTGGGGCAAACTGGGAGCAACTCACCACTGTTGCAGAGACCAGAGACTAGCAGTGAGAAGGTTCTTGAGCTACTAATAAGCTTGAAATTAAGCCTCAATGTTTAAGCAGCTTCATAAGGACATACACGGCTCATTAGAAAAACCGTGGTCATTTCTTAAGGCTTTAAAAGCTAAATCCTGCACTTGAGTAGTCTGGGAACATATCAGTAATCACTGTAGACAAGATGTAATACAGAAGTCTATCTAGTCCCCAGCCAGGACTTATTTGGGAGCGTTTTACAAATTTGGTTTTCTTGTTATCCATTTCATTGTTTGTGGCTTTCAGTGCTTTCATGCTTTATGAGCCTATTGTCAGAGTTTGCCACTTTTATTGTGCGCTGCCCAGAGGCCTGTGTTAACTGGGATAGCTTACAAATGAGGTAAATAATCCAAATAATAAATAAATATTCCATCGATGCCAGGGGAAACTAGAACCATTCAATTACTGCATTTCTGGAAAACCCCAACGGCGCAAACCAAAATGAACATTGGCCGGAAAGACAGCCTGTAGTCAATTCATCTGGAGATAACCTGCAAATATTTAATATATTTTTTCTTCTTCTTTTAAATAAAATCTATAGTTCTCCCGCAATAAAATTTGACTTTGATGCTGATTTAATATGAAACCCCTCACCAGGCCAGCTTTCTCCGCTGTTTAACTGCAGGGCCCAATGATCCAATTGTTTCTTTTTGCACACAAATTCTTGCAAACGCCTCTGCTTAGCAATCCATGCCCAGAGGGCACAGGGCTGGAAATGGAAACAGAAGTTCCCTCACCCCCCCCCCCAAGTGCCAAGCTGTCAGAGCCCACTGCGTTAGCCTCAGATCTGCCTTCTATCTCTTTGCTGCACTGAGACAAGCTTTTTTGGATCTGGAAGACAAAAAGAGACATTTTCGCTCGCCACACGAACAACCTCGCACACTGTGTTTAAAAAGAAAAGTGTGGGTGGCGGAGAAACAGCTGAAATAAAAGTAAACAAAACAAAGCATCTAATCAGAAGAATCCGTCTCTCGCCAATTCGAGTCGGAATAGAAGTTTCCAAATTGCCATAACGTGTCTGCTCCAGTGGTGAAATTCAATTTTTATTTTTTTTTAGTAAAAAAGTTTTATTTCCATTTTCCAACAACCTATTCAATATACAGTCTCTTATTCAACATTAGTCATTAACTTTCATTTGTTACTTATTCGGACCTGCCCAGCTACCACTTCCTTCCTTAACAAACCTTTCCTCCTCCCTTCTCTACTTTCTTCTACTTTCTTCATCCTTCCTCTCCTTCACTTTTCTATATCCTCTCCTCCTTCCCTACTCTTCTCTTCCATCCTTTCTAACCCTCTCTCTTTCCCCTTTCTTCTTCCTCTCCTTTCCCCCTTTTCTACCTCTCCCTTTCCTACCTACTTTCTTCCTTCACTCTCTCCTCTCCCTTTCCATTCCCTTCTGAAATGGCAGCTGAGCAGCCCTGATTTCATTTCAAATTATTTCTATTTCTTAATTACATATCTTCAATCATTCCTTTACATTGATCCTTCATCTCCCTCCCTCTCCCCCCTTCCCCTCCTCCCCCGTCCCACCCCCCAAGACTTCCCAGAACAAAGTACAGGGTATAAGATTAACAATCATAAATTAAAATACAACATAAGTCATAATCCATAGTCACTCCTCTCTCTAAGACCTTAACTCCCCTTCCAGAAACAAAAAAGTACATTCTTCTTCCAGTCCATTATATATCAGTCCATCCCACTCCTAAAATCTTCAGAATTTTCCAATTAAATTAGTATTTCCAGTTCATCAATAAAATACATAGTTTTTAATATCCAATCTTCATCAATTAACACCAAATATATGGATTGAAATTCAATTTTTTTTTACTACCAGTTCTGTGGGCAGGGCTTGGTGGGTGTGGTGTGCCTTGGTGGGTGTGGCTTGGTGGGCATGGCAGGGGAAGGATATTGCAAAATCTCCATTCCTTCCCCAGTCCAGGGGAAGGATACTGCAAAAACTCCATTCCCATCCCACTCTGGGGCCAGCCAGAGGTGGTATTTGCCAGTTCTCTGAACTACTCAAAATTTCCGTTACTGGTTCTCCAGAGCTTGTCAGAACCTGCTGGATTTCACCCCTGGTCTGCTCCTACGAGCAACTCACTAAGGTAGTCCTCGTCTTATGGCCACAATGGAGTTCGTTGTTCAGAATTTATTTCAGAATTTATTATTAGTCATCAAGTCATAGACCAGAGACCAGAACCAATGAAAACAATAAATATACAATTAAAAATTCTAGAATAAAATAATAAATAACAGATATCTATGATAAAATCCAGTCTGTCAATTATACATGGTCGTTAAGTGAGACAGCTGTTAAGCAATTTAGCCCCATTTTGTGACCTTTCTTGCCACCGTTGTTAAGTGAATCACCGCAATGATTAAGTTAGTAACACAGTTGTTAAGTGAATCTGGCTTCCCCATTGACTTTGCTTGACAGAAGGTCGCAAAAGAGGATCACAGGACACCTCGGGACACAGCAGCCGTCATAAATATGAGTCTGTTGCCAAGGGTCAAAATTTTGATCACATGACTATGAGGGATGCTGCAACAGTCATGTGAGAAATGTCAACATAGTGGGTCCTCATTTTACTGACCTCGGAATGATGGATGGTTGAATGAACCTTGAGCCCCATCAGGATCGAATTCGAGGTTGTGGGCAGAGTTAGCCTACAGTACTGCAGTTTGACCACTGAGCCACCAGTGAGTTGAACAAATACCATTCAAAAATCAAAATGAACAGGATCGTAAATCTTTAAATACATCTAGCAAATTTGAGCTAGACTAATTTATTTATTTATTTATTTATTTATTATTTAGATTTTTATACCGCCCTTCTCCCGAAGGACTCAGGGCGGTGTACAGCCAGATTAAAAAAAATTCAATATACAAAATTAAAACAACAATTAAAATACATATTCAATAAGTGGCCGAAAATTAAAACCGTCGAATTGACCCATACTAAAATACCCCAATTAAAATTATTAAAAAATTCAGAAATTTGAAAATTTAATCTTCCTTTGAGAGGATTCACCTGGCAAAATGTGAGTCTTAACTGAAACGATGGATATCTTTTCTAAGTACACTTTCCATTACTTCATGTGCACCGCCCACCTGGTCTTCTGGTTTCTGGCGTGCATGCTTGTGCGAAGACCAACTGGCCAGTGTGCATGGGCCGGTTTAACTCACGCTGGTAAAGCCTGTTATTAAGAACACAGTAGCCTGCAATTACTGCAGGTTCGAGCCCGGCCCAAGGTTGACTCAGCCTTCCATCCTTTATAAGGTAGGTAAAATGAGGACCCAGATTGTTGGGGGGGCAATAAGTTGACTTTGTAAAAATATACAAATAGAATGAGACTATTGCCTTATACACTGTAAGCCGCCCTGAGTCTTCGGAGAAGGGCGGGGTATAAATGTAAACAAAAAAAAAAAAATGTGTGCACCAGAAACTAGAAGAGCATAGACGTGTTGGGAAAATGAACTTCTGACGATTGGTATGCACATGCACACCAGCCACCTGGTGTTCTGGTCTCTGGTGCACATGTGCATTTATTTATTTATTTTATTTATTTATAATATATAAATTACCTTGATGAACGTATCTTTTCTTTTATGTACACTGAGAGCATATGCACCAAGGGCCGCGGTGTGGCTCAGGCTGTAAGAAGCCTGTTATTAAAACACAGCTGCCTGCAATTACTGCAGGTTCTAGTCCCACCAGGTCCAAGGTTGACTCAGCCTTCCATTCTTTATAAGGTAGGTAAAATGAGGACCCAGATTGTTGGGGGGGGCAATAAGTTGACTTTGTAAATATACAAATAGAATGAGACTATTGCCTTACACACTGTAAGCCGCCCTGAGTCTTCGGAGAAGGGCGGGATATAAATGTAAACAAAACAAAACAAAAAAGACAAATTCCTTGTGGGTCCAATCACACTTGGCCAATAAAAAATTCTATTCTATTCTAATTTCTATACCACCCTTCTCCCGAAGGACTCAGGGCGGTTTACAACCATATTTAAAAGACAAAATATCAACAACAAATTTAAAACAGAATTAAAAACAAATATTTAAAGGCTGAATCAAACTAAAACGGTCGTAGACCGACATAAAACCCATTTAAAATTACCATTAAAATTACAGTTAGGCCGGTCCCGCACAATGAAATAAGAAAGTCTTTAGTTCCCGTTTGAAGGTCCGGAGGTCGGGGAGTTGGCATAACCCCGGAGGCAACTCATTCAAAAGGGCCGGGGCCACCACAGAGAAGGCTCTCCCCCTGGGGGCCACCAACCAACATTGTTTGGTCGACGGCACCCTGAGGAGGCCCACCCTGTGGGAGCGCACAGGTCGTTGGGAGGCTATCGGTGGCAGAAGGCGGTCTCGTAAACATGCGAAGACAAGCTGGCCAGTGTGCATGCATGCACTGGAAACTGGAAGATCATTTTTCGGCTGTTCTTCCGGTTTCCAGTGCTCCTGCACGCGTGAAGACCAGCTGTCCAGGATGCCCGAACCCGGAAGAGCAACGTGTGATGGCTTGTGTGCCCGGAGAGATGGCTCTGTGTGCTATTTCTGACATGTGTGCCACAGGTTCACGATCACGGGACTATAGAGATGGTTCTTCTGGACAAACAGTGGAAATATTTTTAAGAACTATTTCCATGATACTAATAAGATTCATTAACGAATGAAGGCAAATATATGCTTGTCCAGGATAATGTTGCAGGATCCAATCTGGGTCAGTCACCAGGACCAGAGGTTTAGTCTTCACACCTTTTGGACTCAAGGTTGTGACCCAGGCCCAAGTAGGTAGTAGGAAACTCAGTCAGTGTAAAAACAGTGTAAAAACAAACAAACTTTATTAGAACAGCTGAAAATTACTTCATTCTCAGCGTAGTCTGTTGTGTTCGGCGAGCTGCCATGTTAAATGAGAGACGGTATCCTATTGGTTAAGACGCATGGCAACCCAATGGGCGGGAATTCTTAGTGTGTTGATTGGCTCTCCTGTTTGACAGCAGGTTTATATAAGAGCTGTCAAACGCAGGGTGCCAGCCATTATTGTTTTGAAGTTGGCTTTCATTAAAGGTTGCTTGTTTACTACGCTCGTAGTCGCCTCAGTAATTCCTCGAACCCAATACACAATACTGGCGACGAAGATGGGATTCTGAGGTGATTAGCGTTCGGACCGTCCAGAATTTCCCTCTTCCGATTCGAACCGGCCGTTCGATGGCTCCGCCTGTGTTTGCCCCGTTCCTTGTCAGCGCGGAGACGTGGGAAGCATACGAAGATCGTTTTGAATGCTACTTGGAAGCCCACGATTACACCGGTCTGTCCAGCAACCGTAAGCGGGCGCATTTCTTAAACGCGTGCGGTCCTGAAGTGTTTGCCACTGCCCGGGCTCTGGTGGCCCCTCTGTCCATTCATGATGTTCCATGGGATACCTTGAGGGAGAAGAGTGGGAAAACCCCAGGGCCCCGTGGTCGCGGATTCATTTGGATTTCGCGGGCCCATTCAAGGGTCGCACCTTCCTAATTGTGGTGGATGCCTATTCGAAGTGGGTTGAGATAGCACTCATGGCATCCACCACTTCAGAGGCAGTGATACAGGTCTTGTCCAAGTTGTTTGCCACCCATGGGCTCCCTGATGTTCTAGTAACAGACAATGGACCGCAACTAGCTTCTGCCACCTTCTTGTCCTACCTGGCATCCCAGGGCATCCGTCACGCCCCAATTGCGCCATATCACCCGGCTAGTAATGGCCTTGCTGAAAGGGCCGTGCGATCGGCCAAGGAAGCCCTGGCCAGGTTGGACACGGGACACTGGTATGAGAGGGTATCGGCCTATCTGTTGGCCCAGCACACGACACCCTGCCCCAGTACTAACAGAAGCCCCTCTGAGTTATTAATGGGCCGCCGCCTAAGGACCACGTTGGACCGACTCCACCCCGGTTATTCACCCAGACCACCCCCTGACCTGCTCCGCCGCCCGGTCCTTCGCAGAGGGGACCACGCCTATGTGCAAAATTTTGGGGTGAACCGCTGGCTACCTGGCATTATTTCGGCATAACTGGTCCCTGCTCTTATAGGGTCCGCCTCAAGACGGCCGGACGTGGCGGCGCCACGTGGACCAACCACGAGGACGACGTTAGCCATTCCCCACGTGGCGAGAGGAACACCCGATGCCCGCCTGGTGTGCGTTCCTCTAATTCTGTTCCGGGTTCCAGCCCTCCACATGATGCCGTCAGCGACAACCGACCGCCCGACCTACCAGGGGTGGAACTTCTCCCATCGTTGTGGCTCCACCTTCTGGGGCCTCTGCAGCTGCAGGTCCAACCTCCTTCCATTCGTGTCCAGCCGTCTGCTCCTGAGTTACGGCGATCCACCAGACGCGTCGGCCCCGGCATACTTACAGGACTACGCATGCGCGATCCGGGGGGGAAGGAGTGTTGTGTTCGGCGAGCCGCCATGTTAAATGAGAGACGGTATCCTATTGGTTAAGACGCATGGCAACCCAATGGGCGGGAATTCTTAGTGTGTTGATTGGCTCTCCTGTTTGACAGCAGGTTTATATAAGAGCTGTCAAACGGGAGACGACTTCCGGTGTCCAGAGGCAACGGTCGTCTGGAGGCTTCTCCTGCCTCCAGTGCCCGAATCCGGCCGCCGCCGAGGCCCCCAGGGGCCAGGTGTTCGAAGGACACCTGCCGCACGGACGGCTCGCCAGGGGTCTCCCAGCCGACATACAGGACTGGGGGGACCGATGCTGGCGCGTCCTAGGCTCGGCGGGGTTTGGAGGCCACAGGCCACGGCCATTACTTTGGTCGTCGCCTGGGCCGCTGTGCCCGGTGACACCGGGGCTTTGGATTTATAACTGCAGCAGCCTGGTGGTGAACAGGGAACGGAGAAGAATTGAGGAATGGAGAAGGGAAGGGGATATCGGTAAACGCGAGTGGAGTGCTCCGGAGTGCGGGGGGGTTTTTCTCCCCTGCGGCTGGAAGGAGCACGAGTCATTCTGGAGAGAGGAGAACTTAAAATAAGAAGATTACCGGTTTTGTGGAGCTCTGGAGAGAAGAGGTGATGGAGAAATTTAGGAGGGAGGGTTTGAGGCCCCCCCTCCCTCTGGGGAACAGTGGTGGCGTCCAGCTTCCGCCTTCACTATGAGAATTTTGATGACATCACTTCCCTTCGGCTTCCTGGTTGACTAACTGTACTCTGGACTCGTTGCTCCTGTGAGTGCCCCCTGGTGGATCCGGAGGAAATTACAAGGATACTGTGCTTGCCTGAGGATTTTGAAATTTTTTTTTTTTAAATGGCAAAAGGTCAGAGACCAACTGCTGGAGAGATGGAGAGAATTCTGGAAAAGTTATCCAATATGGACAAGAAACTGGATGATTTGCAAAGAGGCCAAATGGAAATAAGAGCAGAAATTGTGACTATCCAAAAGGATTTAAAGGATACTCAACAAGTCTCAGCAGAAAACAAGCAGAAAGTGGAAGGTCTGAGGGTGAGATGCGGGCAGTGCAGAAAAGAGAGGAGACGACAGGCAATGCTGTGCTTGGACTACAGATGGATAAAATGTCTTATTTCCTTAGGTTTCAAAATTTGGAAGAAGTGGACCAAGAAGATTTGAGAGATGTTGTGACTAAATTGTTGGGAGAATTTCTTGGGAGAGGTGTTGATTTCATGAATTGGGATGTGGATCGAGTTTATAGAGTTAATTCACAATATGCACGCACGCATGCAGTTCCCAGAGAGGTTCATGTCAAATTTGTGAGAAGAGAGACGAGAGATGAAATTCTTAGAAAACATAGGAGTGGGGCACTGACTTACAGGGGCAGGGAGATAGCCATTCTGAGGCAGATTCCCAGACAGGTACGTGAAATGAGAAAGAAATATTACTTTTTGTCAAGCAAATTGTACCAGAACGGAGTAGGCTTCAGATGGCTGATGCCAGAGGGATTGATGATTTTCCGGGAGGGCATTACGAAAAAAATTAGTACAATTGCGGAGGCTACGGCCTACGTGGAGGAACACAAAGCCCTCCTGGAATCAGATGACCCAGGAATTGAAGAAGGGGAGGTTATAGACCATGGGGCGGAGGCGGCTGCCGCTGTTGCGGCCCTGGAGTTGGGTCAGGCTGAACCCAGAGTTCTGAGATCCAAAACTAGGAAGTGATAAAGATATTTGGTATTGTGTTGGTTTTCCTTATTCTCTTTTGTACGATATTCTGTTTATTCTTGACCCTTCTTTATTGCGTATGTAAGATTTGTAAACTTAGCTACTTCGTGTCACCTGCTTGCCATATGGCTGTTGTATGTGTTAAAAAATTTGAGTAAAATTCTTATCTTGTATAAGAAAAATGAAAATTTACCATACCTGATATGTATTTGTATAAACCTTTTTTGACCAATAAAAACTTTTTGAACACAAAAAAAGAGCTGTCAAACGCAGGGTGCCAGCCATTATTGTTTTGAAGTTGGCTTTCATTAAAGGTTGCTTGTTTACTACGCTCGTAGTCGCCTCAGTAATTCCTCGAACCCAATACACAATATAGTCCAACTAAATTAAAACAAATTCCTCCCAACACAAATTCCTCAGTTCTATCACCAACCTTGGTCCAATTAGGCAAACTGCCAAAGGCCTTTCTTGGCAAAAGTTCAGAAGATGCCGATACAAAACAAATGCAACAAGACAAAGCTATCAATGTTGTTTTCTGGCAAAGAACCCAAACACTGTTGCTGGTCTTTTAAGCCTTATGGGAGGGGCTAATCATCTCTTGGCCCTACTCCCGAGTTGTCCTCTTTGCTTGAGCTGCTCTTGCCTTCTGGCAGCTGTTCTCATGTGTGCATTAGGAACAGACTCCTCCTGTTCCTCTGCCTCACTACTGTCAGCTTCTGGAGGCTCTGGAGTCTCCCCGATGATCCTGGTCCCACCTCTGCCTTTGATGCAGAGCCCTCATCTGGGCCTTCCTCAGCCTCATCATTGTCTGACTCCGTTGACAGCTCTGCAGGCTGCTGGCAGACCACAACACTTCTCTGTGAAGTTTTCCATCAAGAGTCCAAAAACTCAGAAGACAAAACCCCTGGTCCTGGTGACCGACCCAGATTGCATCCTGCAAGTCATATTTCTCTAAATACAAGCACGGCATAGGAGAAGGTCTTGCTGAAGTTATTGCTAAGCATTTAACATCCATCAAGGCTACATACGAAGTCAAGATGGCTCTTAGTTATGTTTCTAATTTCTGTCCTATGTAGGATAAGAACCCTTCTGTACTTGTTTATCCACATGACACCACAATCATTTGTCCAGATTGTCAGTCTCTTCTCTCTCCCAACAATGTCCAAGGGGAACACAATAGCCAATGCTTTGCCTTTCTTGACAGTTAAGCAGATGAATTAGGGCTTGTCTGAGCTTTTTTTGGTCAAGCCCTTTAGCTTAAGCCAGCTGATATTCATGAAAAGGAGTTGGTACGCTATTATAGTTGCTGCTTCAGGCACATTGATATCCAGCTTCTTCTGATGTATGCCAAGAAAATAATTCATTCTGTAGCCACTGGAAGTCAAATTACTCTCTGGCTCATTTGCAAAGCCCATTCATGAATTAACCACTACTTGCTTAATCACAGCAAGCTGATATTTATCACAGGTACATTTTACAAGATGAAATCTGCAGCTGTTTGCTAGCAGACATTCGTGAAGTTTTTTTAAGCAGCAACCAGATCTGTGTTAAAAATGATATTGGAAAACTCCGCTCTCGCTTTTACTCTGAAATACAGATAGTCCTCGACTTATGAGCCCAGAATTTATGTCGCTAATTTTTGTTGCATAATTGAGTCCAACATTTATGTGGCTAAGCGAGACATTTAGTAAATGAGTTTTGCCCCAGTCTTGCCACTGTTGTTAAGTGAATCACTGCAGTTGTTAAGTTACTAGCTGGCTGTTAGGTGGTTAAGTGAATCTGGCTTGTATGTAACATTACAGATAGTTCTCGACTTACAACCGTTAAGGGGCCTTAATGGTAAGTTAACGGTAAGTGCCATTTAGCTTGCTTTAATGGTAAGTTAAATGGCACTGAAAAAAGTGACTTACAGATGCCATGGCACTTATGACCATTGTAGCATCATGTGATCAAAATTTGCATGCATAGCAATTGGCATGTATTTATGATTGTTGCAGCATTTGCAACCTTCCCAACTGGTTTCCAAAAAGCAAGGTCAATGGGGAAAGTTGGGTTTACTTAACAACTCTGTAATTCGCTTAACAACTATGACTTAAAACGGTTTTGAAATGGAATGCAACTGACATAATAATATTCATACTTAGCAACAGAAGTTCTGGTCCCAATTGTGATTGTTAGTTAAGGACTACCTATACCATCTTTAGACATAAGATTTAACTCTAGTGCATTCTCCTCAACCATGGTTCACCGTATGTAAAAAGGTACAATTATATTTTGCAGTGGGTTTACAAAGGACTTTGAGTTTCAGGCCTACTTCTGCTTGATCATATTCTTATTTATTTATTTATTTATTTATTTATTTATTTATTTATTTATTTATTTATTTATTTATTTATTTATTTATTTATTCATTCATTCATTCATTATTCACACTTTTATACCGCCCTATCTCCCTAGGGACTCAGGGCGGTTTACAGCCACTTAAAAAACATATATATATACAGGATAAAACATTAATTTAAAAAACTTATTACATAGGCCGAATATTTAAAATAGAGATATAAATAATAAGACCCCATTTAAAACCAGATTTAAAATTTAAACATTTAAAAATTTAAAATTCTAGTCCAGTCCTGCGCAGATAAATAGATGTGTCTTAAGCTCGCGGCGGAAGGTTCGAAGGTCAGGAAGTTGGCGAAGTCCTGGGGGAAGCTCGTTCCAGAGGGTGGGGGCCCCCACAGAAAAGGCCCTTCCCCTGGGTGTCGCCAGTCGGCACTGCCTGGCCGACGGCACCCTGAGATGTCCCTCTCTGTGAGAGCGCACGGGTCGGTGAGAAGCGTTCGGTGGCAGCAGACGGTCCCGTAAGTAGCCCGGCCCTATGCCATGGAGTGCTTTGAAGATCATTACCAAAACCTTGAAGCGCACCCGGAAGGTCACAGGCAGCCAGTGCAGTCTGCGCAGGAGAGGTGTTATGTGGGAGCCACGAGGGGCTCCCTCTATCACCCGCACAGCCGCATTCTGAACTACCTGGAGTCTCCGGGTGCTCCTCAAGGGGAGCCCCATGTAGAGAGCATTGCAGTAATCCAAACGAGATGTCACGAGAGCATGAGTGACCGTGCATAGGGCATCCCAGTCTTTCCAGGTGAAAACCAGGCTTCTCCTTGTGAGCAAGCCAGAAATGTGTGAGGATCTCAGAAAGGTATAGATTAAGAGATATAGGCATTGCTTACGTAAGATGCTAGAGTGTGGTGGCGCTGTTGTCAAGGCTCCGACTAATGAACCCAAGCAAATCAGAACTCTGAGACTAGGATCCTTCTCAAAGATCTTTTTTATTGAGTACAGCCAACTCTAAATCTTTCCCGTAGTTTCAGTGTAATTAACATAGGAAATAACCCCATCCCCAAGTGTCACAGGTCACGTTGGCCAATTGGGTTAATTGGCGGGCTCTCCAGGCACTCGTTCCCTGACCTTATCCATTGCCAGTAGAGATGACCTTGGTTTTCACGAGAAAGCTCTCTGTTGTGTCTAGTAAGGCATCCCAACCTCATTCTCCCCTTTCCCCTGTGTGACAACTGAGGAACAGAAAAATGGCTGCCAGGTTTGGTTCAAAGTTGACAGTAGTATTGCAGGCTAATTTTGACAACTGCGAGGAGTTCTATTCTCACCAGCTCAAGGTTGACTCAGCTTTCCATCCTTCCGAGGTGGATAAAATGAGGACCCAGGTTGTTGGGGGCAAGAGGCTGACTCTGTAAAACTGCTTAGAGAGGGCTGTAAAGCACTGTGAAGCAGTATATAAATCTAAGTGCTATTGCTATTGCTATCTTTGAAGGTATATAAAGTCTAAGTGCTATTGCTAACTGAATATAGATTGCAGACGCAAGTCAGTCTTGTGAGTCATCACAGTTCTCTATGCTCTGTGAAGTTCACATTCTTCTTCTTTTTGTGTTTTCTTTCTCCTGAAGTTTGTTAGTCACTGCCTTTCTCCATCTGGCTTTTAATAAGATGTGTATGTAGATAATTATTATGTCTGGATGTCAGGAAATCAAATTCCAGCATCCAAAAAAGAGGAAAAAACAGTTGGAACATCTACCATCAATTTTTAAATCAATTCAAGCAGCTATTCCTGCCAAGGAATTTAAAGTACATTGATTTCTTTGTACTGCCTCGCCACTCTCTTTCATTCTTCTTTTCTTTCTTGATTTGTTTTTGGTGGGGTGGTTATCTTGAACTAGTAAAAATATATATATATTTTTAAAATCCTACCACCACTCCTGAAGAAACTTCAATGACAAAGTGCCCTATTTAGAAAAGTCCTAATAAATCACCAAACACAATTCTACATTGCCACGTTTGACAAATTGAAAATAAATTGCACTAACCCTGAGAACTAAAAGAGCAAGTTCAATATTTTCTCCCTAATCTATTCACAGACAAGGAATCATTTTTTTCTTCTTTTTTAAAAAATAAAATCAATAGTCCATACTGTCCCAAACATCTCTACTGGAATCAGTTTCATCATGTACATATATTTAAGCCATCGGGTAGCGATGCCTAAGCTCACTTATCATCCACTAAATTGTATTCTGGGCTCTCGTCAACCCCATCCTCCCTAAAGATTTGATATCATTTAAGTTCATCATTACAAACCTCTACCAACTTTGGAAATAATCAAATATACATTTAGAAATTTCTCGATTAATAAACATCCAGATACATCATTTTCTTCTCCATGCACAATTTATCAGACAAAAACGGAACCTCTCCGCAGAGAAGTTAATTTCCTTTTTACAATTGTGCAGATTTGGAATTAGATTTGTAACAAGTGACAGAGGATGTCAGTTGGTCCACGCATAAGCACGCAGATGGAAAGAGCAGCAGTGGTAATTAATAACTGGAATACAGAAGACAACAAGGACTACAGTGAATTTCTAGCTATTTTGAAAATAGGGGAAAAGAGAAAAAAAAGGAAAAGAGAGCGAGAGAACCAGTTTGGTCCGGGGTAAGCTTCAAAAATTTTAGAAAGGGGTTTCCCTGCCCGGTTGCTGGGTGGGTGTGGCCATAGTGGATGTGGCTTAGTCGGCCTCCTGCACCACCATGGGGGTGTGTGTTTCTGCCCTCCCTGGGCTCTGGAGGCTTTCCTCAAGCCTCTGGGAGGATGAAAATGACCTCCCCAGGCTCTGGAGGCGCTCTGGAGCAGGGGTCTCCAACCTTGGTCCCTTTAAGACTTGTGGACTTCAACTCCCAGAGTTCCTCAGCCAGCTTTGCTGGCTGAGGGACTCTGGGAGTTGGAGTCCACAAGTCTTAAAGGGACCAAGGTTGGAGACCTCTGCTCTAGAGGGCCTCCAGAACTTCCAGTAGGTCTGTTTTTCACCATCCCCGAGATCCTGTGAGTGCCTTGCACTGCATCTCTGTTCTTTTTATTTAAGAAATCCAGATTTTTTTAGAGAAAGGAGGGTTTTGTTCATTAGTCCACAGCTGATCAGACAAATTGGGAGGTAAAATCAAGTGCCTACCCTACACATCTCCTGAATGTTATCCCTTCTCTCTATCACTTTAAAGACTCTCCCTTGGTAAATGGAGACAATATTCATCATGGTTTAAACAAATACAATAAGGCTTGTACAGGGGTGGGCTTCAAAAATTTTAGCAAGGGGTTCTCTGCCTGGTTGATGGGTGGGCGTGGCCATGGTGGCATAGCCTAGTCAGCCTCCTGCACCATGGCAGGAAGGGCGTTTTTGCCCTCCTCAGGCTCTGGGGGCTTTTCTTGAGTCTCTGGGAGGGCGAAAATGGCCTTCCCAGGCTCCAGAGGCCTTCTGGAGGCCGGAAATGGGTCCAAACATCTGGTAGGCCTGTTTTTCGCCCTCCCCAAGCCTCCGTGTGTGCCCTGCACTTACCTGTATCCAAAACGGGCTTCATGGGGATTCCTGGGAGGAGTGGGGTGGGTGGGGTCAGTCAGAAGTGGGATTGGGGGTTCTCCGAACTGCATAGAATCTTAGCTAGAGGTTTTCCCGAACCCCTGCGAACCCCCAGCAGCCCAGCTGGTTTGGTCTAGTGGCAAAGGTGCAAGGCTAGAAACCAGGCATCTGGGATTTCTAGTCCTCCTTTTGGCATTAAGCTGGCAGTATGACTTTGGGCCAATCGCCAGGACACTGTGAGTTCTAGTCCCGCCTTAGGTATGAAATTCAAATCTTTAGGAAATATAGGGCATCTCCCTTTTTTGCTGACAAAAGATACTAGAATGAATAGGGCTCAGTGTGTATGAATCTAGGCATCAACCCAGGAGCTGACCTGACTGAGGTCATTTTTAGACTTCAATACTGACACACCAGAGAAGAGGGATAGGGACGGGGGAATAGAGATAGTTGGGGTGTTGTAGCCAAAACAAAATACTTTCTCTTGGGAACCAAGGTCATTTCTGCAGGTGCTCAGAAGGAGGGGACTGGAGTCACCTAGCAACTGGACAGTATCCTTATTGGACCATGTGACTAATTGTTTTGAGAAAGTGACATGCTTTCACTTTTAATTAGGTGGAAAACTGTGAGAATAATCAGAGTCAGTTTTCACCAGCCTGTGCCAATGTGACATATCCAATAAACCTATTCTTTGTGGAAATTGCCTGCCTCAGAGTTTTGTTTGCTATGGGTATGCTACTTGGAACCCTGACACTAGGTTCCGAGAGACCATGTTAAAGACCCATTTCTTTTTCATTAGAAGAGGATAATTCTGAACTGGTGCAATCCAGACAACATTCCTCAGCAACTGAATTTGTCTCACCATTCCAGCTAAAAGAAGAAGAAAAGTTATCTGCCTAAGACAAACCAGCAGTTTCAAATGGTGTTTTTGTGTAATTTGCATGCCTCAATAATGTTTTATGTATTATGCTGCTTATAAGCTAAAATGTACATGCACGCTCCTGCAAATTTAGGTAAATTATGAATAAATTAAATCTTATCTAAATAAACAAGTGTCTTTTTGAACAGAAAGGCAAGCTGTCATGAATATTTAAGTGGACCAGGATAAAGCCTCTCCATATACTGTTACTTCAAAGAGGATTTCATACTTCATATGTTGTTTTAATTAGAAGATTGAGAGGGGCAGGAGGAAAAGGGGGGAAATGTAGCTCTAAGGTATAGAAATCCTAAATTGTGCTTAGAAATGCATTATTGGTATATCTGGGCTCTGAAAATAATAATGCTAATATGTTTGGCCACCGCTTCAGGGAGGATATGACCCACTGATTTCAATTGGGGTATTCTTAATATGAGTAATGTTCAGCTTGTTGCATGGCTATCGCCATTTAAAAAATTAAGGTTGACTGAAAGTTTGATTGTATTGTTTCAAAAGTAGGAAATGCCTTATGAATACTCAGCTGAGCCCCATGTAGCCTCAACTCCAAAAGCTTTAAATAGTTTAATAGCTGCAGGAACATAATCGCTGCCAGACTGACCTACAAATATAGCAATTGCGAGGGATTTTTCCTCCCTGATTTTTTGCTAAATTTTTGGATCTAGCTATGCAAACTGACAAAGTTTTCCATCTCCTCTATAGCACAATTGTTCATCCTGGTTTGTCCCTAGCATCTTATAAACTCCATATAAGAGCATGTAATTGGGGTGGGAAGAAATACCTATCAGGGCAACAACTAGCTGCTATCTGAGCATCCCCCACCTAAAGCAAGTTTCTTTCTGTTATGATTTGAGAGGTAGAATCTATTGCAGGTCTGCTATTAAAATGTTCATTGTATACCCAATGCCCATCAGGTTTAATACTCCTAATTATTAATAATTGTAATTGCTATTCTGACCCTGAGGCAGGTACCCTTCTCTTGGGTGACATTCTTTAGGAACCTGGAAGAAAGTTTCAAAATATTTATCAGTAGACACAGCTGTTAGAAACTGTCTGGTTCCCCTTCCATGCTATTAACTGTTGACTGCTAAAGGCTTTGGGATTTTCTTGCTATTTAAGAAGATTATTTTATAGATATTGTACTGTATGTTGGTCTTCTATTATTTTTACTCTTAGGCCATCAAAATTTTGTTTTGATGATTTGGAGTTGACTGCTGGGGTCATGATTTATTACGAATTTGTCATACTATGCTTCTTTCGGTATTGTTTTTATAGCCTTTTATAGCCATTTTATAGCCTATAAGCACAGTGGTTAGAGTCCAGTACTACAGGCTACTTCTGCTGACGGCCAGCTGCCTGCAATTTGGCAGTTCAAATCTCACCAGGCTCAAGGTTGATTCAGCTTTCCATCCTTCCGAGGTGGGTAAAATGAGGACCCAGATTGTTGCGGGCAATATGCTAATTCTGTAAACTGCTTAGAGAGGTCTGTAAAGCACTGTAAAGTGATATATAAGTCTAAGTGCTATTGCTATTGCTTTTGATATGATCAGATGACTACTAACTGCAATGCATTGTCCTACTATGATTATTGTATAAGCTTCCAGAGAATGAATTAAATCTTTGTTCCCCTAGTAGTACTTCTATCATCCTGCAGAAATGGATAGCTTGACATTGAAAATTAAGGGGAAAGAAGACACAGACTACTATCAAACACAGAATCTATTTTACCAGTGGTTGGAAAAAAGGGGTGGAGATTAAGAATAAAATCAGTATTCTTAAGCAAACTAAATACCCAGACAACATGATGTTTATTAAGCACTAAGAAATGTAATTAATAAAAAGTCAATACAATTTTATTTTTTAAAAAAATACTTCTGCCATCCTGTTTTCCCTAGATTTGCTGATCCTGGCATGGGAAAATTTCAGATTATTCAGATGATCTGTGATGTAAACATCTTCACAGGGAATGTGAAAGCCAGACCACTGGGCAATTAATTAATGAAACCCAAGTCCACCTAGGGCAGGGCTCTCCAACCTTGGTCCCTTTAAGACTTGTGGACTTCAACTCCGAGAGTTCCTCAGCCAGCTTTGCTGGCTGAGGGACTCTGGGAATTGAAATCCACAAGTCTTAAAGGGACCAAGGTTGGAGACCCCTGACCTAGAGAAGGATTTTTTCCTGGTCAGATACAGCTCAGACTTTCATTGCCCAAGCTGCACCTCATGAACACTGAGAGTTCCTCTACGGCATGAAAGTTGTTTTCAAGTCAGGCCTTAACAAGTAATTAATCTTGACAGTTGTTTATACAGGATTATACTCGCTTTAAACACTTCCAACACCTGCATCCTGCAGCCATATTTCAGACACGCAAAGAGTTACAAAGCAAACTGACCTATGAAACTCTGGCGTTTTTCAATGCCCAGACGATTCCATTCTGATTGTCTTCAATTATTGTCCTTTGACTGGGTTAATTCTGTGAAGTCAGGAAAGTTACTCAACTATCTTTTGTGTCCCACAATATGGGACTGTTTGTTGTACATAAATCTGCTCTCAGAGCAGTAATTACAAATGGCTAGGCAAAGTCTGTAGGGCTTAATTGAAGGAGTTTATGAACAGCTTTGGCCTTCTTAAAGCAGAGTGCCAGAGAAGGGCAAAGTGTCAGTACAGCTGCAGATAAACCCCATGTAATCTTCTCTCAGCAAGGAGCAGATGCCTTTTAATACCCTCACTGTATGGCAACAATTCTTGATTAAGGCACATCTGGAGAATCAAAGCTATGGAACTGTTCTGGGGGAAAGGAAGGTGAAGAAGGTCATGACTTCAGTTTAATTAAGTTGATGGCATTTGTTCAATCTCTTTTCCCCTCCCTGTTTTTGTTTTTTTTTTAAAGAAACTGGGTTAAGAGAGACTTGTGAGATCGCTTAATAAAATATGGTTGCTAAGGTCAATCTGCCAAGGATAAACGGTGCAATGTGGACTCCTTAATAGTTAGGTTTCTTAAGGCTCTCTAATAGCTGAACTAGAAGACTGAGTTGCCATACAGAAAGCCCCTTTGTTCAAACCTTGATCAAGGTGACTAAGGGATAAAAGCAGCACTTCTAGCCCTCAGTTCCCCAAAGCAATATTTTGCTTTGAATACAATGTTATATTCTCCACTCCTCTGAATACAACAAAATACCTTATGCCACCAGACTTGAAATCCTGGGTTTAGAAAATTTAGAACCATGTCTTCGGCATGACTTGAGTTTAACTCATAGAATCATCTATTGCAATGTCCTTCCTATCAAAGACTATTTCAGCTTTACTTGCAACAATACATGAGCACACAACAGATTTAAGCTTAATGTTAACCGCTCCAATCTTGATTGCAGAAAATATGACTTCAGTAACAGAGTTGTTAATGCTTGGAATACACTACCTGACTCTGTGGTCTCTTCCCAAAATCCCAAAAGCTTCAACCAAAAACTGTCTATTATTGACCTCACCCCATTCCTAAGAGGTCTGTAAGGCGCGTGCATAAGAGCACAAGCGTGCCTACCATTCCTGTCCTATTGTTTCCTTTTGTTATATCCAATTAATATAGTTATTACATACCCATACTTATATATATGCTTATATATTGTATAGTTATTTCATGCTTAGGCTTATATATACTGTGTGACAAAATAAATAAAATAAAATAAAATAACATAACATAACATAACATAACATAAAAATACAAGAAATTAGGAGGCTGGGTTACAATAATAGCCAAAATTGTGGAAACCTTTTGGGAAAAGTGTATTTTCTAAAACTAGCTAATCACACCACTTTTTGGGGGGGAGTACTACCATAAAATTATATATCAATGGAAAGAAAATTTAATCAAGAATGTAATGCAATAACTTTTATGAAAGATTTGTTATTAGAATACCAGTTACAGTATAAAGAAGAAAAGTGAAACACGTAGCAAAAACGAGATGTACAAAAATTATCACCACTTCAGTTAATAGTTGGGTAACCTTTAGCATGAATGACGGCCTTGCAACATCTTCCCATGGAGTGAACCAAGTCTTTCAGTTCTGCAGCTGTTATAATGTGAAACCAAGATTGAATGATTTCTTCTATTAACTGGGTTTCATTGCTGGGTCACTTTTGACTAACAAGTTTCTTTAGTCTTTCTAAATCTTTAATCCATAGATTTTCAATTAGGTTAAGGTCTGGGCTATTCCCAGGCTATCCCAGCAATGGAATATGATTATCTTGAAACTCCAAAAAAAGGTGGTGTTATTAGCCATCAAACCTGAAAAATACACTTTTCCCAAAAGGTTTCCACAATTTTGGCCACTACTGTACAATTGTTTGATGATCCCCATCCATTCTTCAAAGCTGGTCAACCTTCCCAAGACTCAAGGCAGCTGGTTTGATGTCCTCCCGACTAGGCATTCACATCCATGCCTCCAAAATCTCAAGAGGATCTGGGAATAATTTCACTGAATGGTATGTAGAGGTCTACAAATTACTATCCTGTATTGCCATTGCAAGTTGCAAATAAAGAACTTGAAACATTTGAAAATTATATAGTAAAAAAATATACTATGGTGATGGTGGAGAGAATGGTCATTGACTGAGCCGCTGTGGCCATTAAGCAAATCACATTAAATGAATGTGGCTTCTATTGACTTGGCTTGTTGGAAGCGCCCTTGAAAGGTCACAAGTGGCAGACATGTGTTCCTGGGATGCTGCAACTGTAGAAAACACAGGGCAGTTGCCCAAGCATCCAAATTTTAATCAAGTGACTACAGAGATACAGCTATGGTTCAAAGACTGGTCATAAGTCACTTTTGTCAGTGCTGTCACAACTTCAAGCAGCCGTTAAACAAATAGTCATTAAGTTGAGTACTGCCTACAATGCCATACTGGAAGACATTGCCTGGTTGACTGAGTATCTTCAGAATGGTTTTAGAATGATCCTCCTTATCTCTCTTTGCCCACAATGGCATGCCACAGGTAGACTGGAAATGAATGGTGAAAGACAGTCTTTAAGAGATCCTGTCCTTCCACCTGGGTGGTTTTGGTTGCAAGAAAACAATCTGAAGTGCAATGAGGCCATCAGAAACCTGGATGGGGGGATGATAAATGAAATCATTCAAGAGAAGGAAGAGAATACTGCCCTCCCCAACCGGGATGCCTTTATTTAAAAAACATATAGTTGAGATGGCTAATCACAACGCATTCAGCTGTGAGGTCTCTTCATTACCAAAAGCCTGCTAACATGGAGACTTGTAGCAGGGCTGGGAGCCTGACTTAATAAATCAAAGCTGACAAGCGCTCCCAAACTGATATAAAATAGTCTCTTTAATGTCTGAGACCTGCAAAACTTCTATTCATTTTACTTTCTAAAATAATAGATGAAGAGCAATCCAAAACACTCTATTCCCCTCTGGCGAGCGCCTTGCGTCTTCATTTTTCAAGTGGGCAGTGAGATTGACTCCAAAATTAAGATGGCATGTACAGCACAAGGCAGCCATCTGCCAGATGGGGTGAATGGGTTAACAGTTGGGTATCCTGAATGGGGTCTCTCGCAGATATGCTCAGGGAGAAAAGATCCCAAAGAATAAGGCTAACTTTAAGTAAGATTGTCATCCCCACCCCCCTTCGGTTCAATCATGTCCTATTCTCAGAGACTGACTGGACAAGTCTCTACAGTTTTCTTGGCAAGATTTTTCAGAAAAGGTTTGCCACTGACTCCTTCTTGGGGCTAAGAAAAAGAGACTGGTGTTAAATTTGTACCCTATGACGATCATTAAATGTTGTACCTTGATGAAGGTATATTTTCTTTTATGTACACTGAGAGTATAGGCACCAAGACAAATTCCTTGTGTGTCCAATCACACTTGGCCAATAAAAATTTCTATTCTGTTCTATTCACGCCTAAGGCAGGACTAGAACTCACTCAGCTTGCCCAAAGTCACTCAGCTGGGTTCATGCCCAAGGTGGAACTAGAAGTCATGGTCTCCCAGTTTTTAGACTGATGCCTTAACTGTTATACCAAACTGGCTCTCTTAAGTAAAACTACTTGAAGGTTGACATACAGATCACTGGTGGGTTTCAAAAATTTTTTAAAACCAGTTCTGTGGATGTGGCTTGGTGGGTGTGGCATGGCTTGGTGTGCGTGGCTTGGTGGGTGTGGCAGGGGAAGGATACTGTAAAATCTCCATTCCCTCCCCACTCCAGGGGAAGGATACTGCAGAAATCCCCATTTCCTCCTGATCAGCTGGGACTTGGGAGGCAGAGAATAGATGGGGGCGGGGCCAGTCAGAATTTTTACTACTGGTTCTGTGGGCGGGGCTTGGTGGGCGTGGCATGGCTTGGTGGGCGGAGCTTGGTGGACCTGGCAGGGGAAGGATACTGCAAAATCCTCATTTCCTCCCAATCAGCTGGGACTTGGGAAGCAGAGAATAGATGGGGGCGGGGCTAGTCAGAATTTTTACTACCGGTTCTCTGAACTACACAAAATTTCTGCTACCAGTTCTCCAGAACGGGTCAGAACCTGCTGAATACCATCTCTGATACAGATTCTGCAGAATTCTTAATGGCCACAGGAATATGACATCGGTTTATGTTTTTTCCTCGCCCTATAAGCTGGCAAATATTTTTGATTTTGCAGATCTCTGAGTGAATCTTGGGGAATTCCCAGGGACCTATGGAGCACACTTTAAGAAACATTGGCATAGACTGCAAGACTTAACAATAGCTGCATTGAACCATGTAATACAATGGCAGAAATTTAAAATCTGCTGCATTCTATGTCTTGTCTTGCTGATCAGCTATAATTTTTAAAACAACTCTCTTCAAGAAATCTAAATTCAGGGGAAAGCTAATTTTTGATCCACATATAAATCAAGGAAGATAATATCATGTTAGTTCATTTTTATATTTGGAAAAACAAATCCTCATCAAGAACATATATAAATGTTACGGTGTATTTTCTGTTATCTCAGATATTTGGAAAGAAATGCACATTGATGCTTCTGAGGAGTACCAGTGCATCCCTGGATCATCTCCAGTGATGGAATTTAATGTAAAAATGATGTTCTCACATTATAAACCTCTAGAGGGGATCTAAAAAAAAATTCCACAGAAAAAGATAATGATTTTGGCTAGATTGGTGAGCATTTTCATAGCCTATTAATCCATGATTGCCCTCAACAGTAATCAGAAATAAAACTGTTCTCTTGATAATAATTCTCTAATAAAATTAAGTTCAAACATTGAAGGTAGCAAAAAATAAGCTTGCAAGACATACCATATTTATAACAATGCACATTTTTTTTAAGAGAGAGAATTTTGTCTGCTATCCATTTCAATCAAGTTATATGCAATTTGGGACTGCATGTAAAAAAAAAAAGGCAGGAATAAAAGCTTTGTGTACTGTTTCCCACACCCCACCTCTGTGAAGGAATAAATTTTGATCTTTTAAAATGTAAATGAAGTAATCACCCCCCCCCCCAAAAAAATGCAAGTAAACTAACAACCTCAGCAAAAAACAAACAAAAAAAACCTCAGTGTTTTGACATTTAAGCAATGCTGCTTTCAAAACAAACCTGTTTTTTTATTGATTTTGTGAGCTGTCATCTAAATGAGTTATCCATGGCCTGTAATTTGCAGCATTAATAAGAGGGGGTTATTATTTTCATTTACAATCTCTCTCTCTCCGAAAACCACTCACTCATTAATCACTAACTGTAAAGCCTACAAACTTACGATTTGCCATTATGTTTCTCTTGGCTTCTAGTTGCTCATTAAGAAAGGATTTTTCAAAATGACCACCAGAGCATTAATATTTCCTATATTATTATTGACACATTCTGATGCTAAGGAGTCGAAAAGAAATCTGTTCCAAATGCAAAACACAAGCAGAGGAGAGGAGTTTCACTTTCAGTTTCACTTTCACAGCAGAAAGCAGCTTTACTACAGAACAGTTGAGCTAAGCCACGCCCAGCCTCCTTCCTGTCTCCTTCTTGCTTACACAGCAAATACTGTTTGAGTTTCCAAACACCCCTCAACTCTCTCACACACTGACAGGATGCTAGCCAGATGAATACCGATGGATGCTGTAGGCTGGGACATTCTACTCTCCCTCGCTCTCTGTTCCAACTGCCAGTTGCATTATATTAACACATTCTGATGCTACAGAGTTACACATTCTGCATTAAGTTTCAGGCTGCAAGTGTCAATTTATCAAGCTCGAGCACATAGTTTCGTAGTGAAGCACCTGTTTCCAGCTAGTAACTGATAAAAACACTTGAGCTCACATGCTTTCCTTTCTTAGATACTCCCACTTTCTAAGGCAGACAGGTAAATAAGTGATTTAGGAGGAAAAATTAAAATTTCTAAAGCATTAGCTTTCATTTTGTTTTATTTGACATAGAATTAAACGATGAGAGGTATATTCATTCAGGGATTCATTTTAAGCTCCCCAGATTTCAGCAAGGGCACTGCTGGATTTTGGATCTTCCTGTTATCTTCTCCTCTAGGAAAACTGCTCTGATATGGCTACCTGTAAATGTTTTGTATATAATTTACATTATTCTTTGCTATCAAACATGCTGATTAGGAATTTAAATGCAACAGCAGCATTTTGCAATTTGCAGGCCCCAGATGGCAAAAGGCTGACCTACAAGATATTGAGGGTAAAGGTTCATTCTCAAAGCTTGTGGGTTGGTTTCCAAACATTTTGTTACCAGGCTAGGTAACAGGTCCCTATTGTAAGTGTACAGTAACAGAGATTTACAAGTCTGAAAATACATCTCACCCTACCTTTACAGTCCATGAAATTAGAGAAAGTTCCTTTTCAGATATTTGCCAGCTCTCCATTCCTTCTGCTGGCTTAACTACCTCTTATCTGACCATCTGTGAAGATTCTCATCATGATTGTCCCAAAAGTGCTTTTTCAAAACATTTCACTTCTCATCCAAGAAGCTTCTTCAGCTCTGACCCTTCTTCAGCTCTGAAGCTTCTTTTTATCTGACCGGTCAGAGCTGACAAAGCTTCTTGGATGAAAAATAAAATGTCTTCAAAGAAAAACAACAACTCCAATTGCCTTTTGAAAAAGCACTTTTGGGATTCTTATCTGACCATTTCTCGATCTGCTCTTCCTTCCCTTGTTGTCTCTCAAGGACATTTTCAACAAAATTGACTACATATTTCCATCATATGTATACCATAGTATTATGGTCCTATATGCTCCTATATAATTTCATTACTTTTAACCATGTGCTCTATGCCATAGGCTAAATAAATCAATCTTACAGATCATTATAGAATCATATACAGACAGGGGTAGGCTTTAAAATTTTTAGCAAGGGGTCTCTACCCAGTTACTGGGTGGGTGTGAGCATGGTGGGTGTAGTCTAGTCAGCCTCCTGCACCACAGCAAGGGGTGCTTTTGCCCTCCCTGGGCTCCTTGAGCCTCCGGGAGGGCAAAAAAGGCCTCCCCAGGCTCCAGAGACCCTCTGGAGGCTGGAAACGGGCTCATTTCTGGCCTTCCCAAACTTCCGGTAGGCCCATTTTTTGCCCTCCCTGAGCCTCCATGCGTGCCCTGCACTTACCTGCATCCAAAATGGGTTGCATGGAAACTCCTAGGAGGGGTGAGGCAGGGTGGGTGGGGCCAGCCAGGAGTGGGATTTGGGGGTTCTCCAAACTGCTCAGAATGTTAGCTACAGGTTCTCCCAAACCCCTGCAAACCCCCAGCAGCCTAGCCCTGCATACAGAAAACTATGTAACACCTTAAAATGGCTATAAAAGATTACTTGTTCTCTACTAACACAACAGCAACACATTGAAATGTCAAAAGAACCAGCACCTTTTCTTAAAGGAAAGGAAGAGTAAGAACATAAAGCTGAGCTGAAAATATCCATGTATTCATTTTGCAACAAATTAAGAATCACCTCTCTTTAGAAGGCCAGATCCTGAAGATGAAACTGAAATACTTTGGCCAACTAATGAGAAGGAAGGACTCACTGGAGAAGAGCCTAATTCTGGGAAAGATTGAGGGCAAAAGAAGAAGGGGACGACAGAGGAACGAGGTCGCTGGATGGAGTCATTGAAGCAGTTGGCATGAGCTTAAATGGACTCCAGAGGATGGTAGAGGACAGGAAGGCCTGGAGGAACATTGTCCATGGGGTCACGATGGATCGGACATGACTTCACAATTAACAACAACAAAGAATCACCTCTCATTTCAAGCTAACTGAATTGTGCCAGTGATTATCAGAGATCCCAACAGACTGGTTATTGGCCCTTTACCCTTAACATTGTTCTTTTTCTCCCATCCCTTGATTGTTCTGTGACCTCATTCCTCCTCACTCTCTATTTGAGTCTGTTGGCCCGCTGTTGTTCCTCATGCCACAACACTCCACTCATCATTAGACTGTTTTAAACTTGTTTTGATCATCAATTTGTTGCATCTCTTAACTATGACTTTGTAGTAATTGGAAAGTAGGGTGGAAAATTTAAAAATAAGCAAAAACAGCATGTGGGTTGTTGTCACAGGTTGTCAAAATAGTGGCAGTGAAGAAATGAATCTGAGTATAAAAAGGAGGAAGAAAGATGGCACCAAGAAATACTGAATAGAAAACAAAGCTCTAAGAACTCATCAAATGAAAACTGTAAGGTTAATTTGTTTAGAGCAACTACCTTACCTTTGGTAAATAGATTTAATTTACAATTTGTGTCATGATAAGCAGACAGATGAAGCACAACTTCAGTGCTAATATTTTAACTAGGTATCCGTGACTGGAGCAGCCTAGAAGGCTAGAAAATAAATAATACACCACCAGATGTCCTTCCCAGGAACTAGACTGCTTTATGGTTAGAAGCAAGGAATCCTGGATGGGATTTGTTGAACTGCAACTCCCAACAGACCAGTCAAAGTGTCCCCTGATGAAGGATGCTGGGAGTTTTGGTTTAGCCAACATCTGATCCTACAAAATCTCTATTCCTGCCAGTAAGAACAAGATGACTATTTAGAATAATATTCATATACCAATTGTTGTGTCACAATATAAAAGAAGTGTGAAGTACTAATTAGGCTAGAATCTCAACAGCTAATGATAGCTTCTATAAAAGTTGGCAAACACTATTCTTTTCTTTTCAACAATGACCATTATGAGATTGACAAACCATCCAGGGATAGTTAATAGAACGCCACTGGGACGTTGATTGACTAGCTTCCACGCCTCAAAAAGTTCTTGCTAAAAATAAAACCAGGTTTTCTTCATGGCACTGAGACTGTCTCACTTGCCAGTCCTCACGTGTGGACAGATAACCCATAAGAATGTACAACATGCTAATATAGTAAGCTAAGGCAGAGTTAAGGTTACACCCATTTTTTTCTTTCATTAGCTGTTCATAACTTGGATTTATGTAAGTAGGTCAAGAGAAGGACAAGCTTTCCTTTCTTTAAATTTTCATTGCTATCATGGTCGGAAATATCATCCCTCCAAAGCTGAGATCAAATGTTGAAAATCTCTAAGAAGATTGCTTCCCTCTTCCCCTAAAGCTCCCTTGCCTAGTTCCTGATACTCATAATTTGAGCCTATGATCTAATATATACTTACCTTATCCCAGCAAATTCTATCTGGTTCAGGACTAATGCTCCCATCACAGCCTGACATAAAGTAAGTGTGTACATCCCAGATTAACAGCTTCCCTATAGCCCAGGGAGTCACCACCTTATCTTTCCCAAGAATACTTAGACTTAAGTCTTAAGCAATGTGACAAGAGGCAACAAAACAGAAAGAACACCAACTCTCTCTCTCTTGTATATGACAGGCGGAATGTAATTTCCTGCCAAAACCCAGCCTTACTTCCATAGGCATTCCTTATACGTATTATCTCTTGTGCCTATAATGTGTGTATGGGAGAGTGAGAGAGAGTGTGAATATGTGTAGATAGATAGATAGATAGATAGATAGATAGATAGATAGATAGATAGATAGATAGATAGATAGATAGATAGATAGATAGATGATAGATACTGTGTTTTCCCAAAAATAAGACCAGGACTTATATTAATTTTTGCTTATTAGGGCTTATTTTCTGGTTAGGTCTTTTTTTGGAGAAAATACGGTACTAAATGCATCCATCGGGCTGACAATATTAACTGGGTCTTATTTTTGGGGTAGGGTCTTATTTTCGGGGAAACAGGGTAGATAGAGATGGATGGATGGATGGATGGATGGATGGATGGATGGATGGATGGATGAGGTCATGAATAGATTCACAGGGAAAAGAAACAGATGGGAAATATTATCTACTCCTCACCAAGAAGGTCACTGCAGAATTTATTTGCTATGGCTTGAAATGTATATGCAGCTCCTTAGTAGTTCAACAGAGACGAGTTTTGATTTCTGGATTAGCTATACCTCCACTGTAAGAAACTTTAAAACCACAATTCCTTTTACCACAAGGTTTCTATGAAGACGTTGCATATACAGGTAAAATCTCAGCTATCTTATTTGCTCAAGAAGCTTGATTAAAAAAAAAAAATCTTGAGCACGCATGAAATTTGCATGGATTTAGGATTCTTATAACTTGTTGAGAAATACAGAAACTTATGCCGTCAAATCCTTTTCTAGGTCTACTTATCTGGAAGGACATGTCTTTGAGACATGGAACTATCCCAAACTTTAGTTAGGGAGTCATAAAGAGGAAGTTTTTTGAAAACAAAAGGGTTGAATTAGAACCCCACCTTTCTTCAGTTTAAAGTCTGGTCCCAGAACCTTTTCTCTGGGTGCATAAGAGTACCAAAAGAAACCAGAAAGAAAACTTACTTCTTCTCTTATGTTTCATGTCTTCTTCATGCTATGTTGCTGACATATTTTTGTCTCTAGTTCTGTTAGGCACAATAATCATTTTATTATTATGCGCAACTTAGGCGTCCTCCTGGATGCACGGCTGTCTCTAGAAGACCATTTGACGGCCGTCACCAGGGGGGCTTTTTATCAGGTTCGCCTGATTCGCCAGTCACATCCCTTTCTAGACCGGGTTTCCCTGCGCACAGTCACCCATGCCCTCGTTACATCTTGCCTGGACTACTGCAATGCTCTCTACATGGGGCTCCCCTTGAAGCTCCAATTGGTCCAGAATGCGGCCGCGCAGGTGATAGAGGGAGCACCTCGTGGCTCCCATATAACACTTCTCCTGTGCGGACTGCACTGGCTCCCGGTGGTCTTTCGGGTGCAATTCAAGGTGTTGGTTACCACCTTTAAAGCACTCCATGGCTTAGGACCGGGCTATTTATGGGGCCGCCTACTGCCACAAACAGCCTCCCACCGACCTGTGCGCTCCCACAGGGAGGGCCTCCTTGGGGTGCCGTCGGTGAAACAATGTCGACTGGCGACTCCCAGGGGAAGGGCCTTCTCTGTGGGGGCTCCTGTCCTCTGGAATGAGCTACCTCCGGGGTTACAACAGAGAGTATATTATGAATGCCAGAAGAAAGGTGAAGATCAATCAATATAAACTTCCCTGAGTTTTCTAATTTCTTTTCTTTCCTGTTGTTTTCTGCTTTTCTGACAATCATGCTTTTCAGTTTTAAAAGATCCCACTGAGGAATACTAGATGAAAGATACTGAAGCTTTTGGAGTTCTTGTTCCTCAAATAAAAAATGTCAATATTTACCATGAACATGGATGATTGTCTTGCACAAACAACAGGATCATACAATGGTGTTCATGTTCCTTATGGCCTAAAATGTATGAATAACATACTTTGTTAGGGACAGAAAATACACTTCTGATTGTGTGTAATGGGCTGTGCAAGTAGGAAGATTCTGGAGCATAGACAATGGCCAGACAAGAGACACCTCAAAAGAGACCTTCTCTAGTTCTCTGGAAAATAAAAACAAGGGAGGGGAGAAACGATTTCAGACTTGTAAGATTCTGTTATTGTAACCTTACAAAAAAGGCAGTGCTAGTATTGATGGTTTTGGTATCCTATCTGGATGACCTCTAAGTACTGAAAATGAGACTAACTAGAACTGCTATCCCAGATGCAGAGGATCACATATAGTTTGAAGAGCCATGATGGCTTAGTGGTTAGAGTGCATTACTGCGGGCTACTTCTGCTGACTGCCGGCTGCCTGCAATTTGGAAGTTCGAATCTCACCAGGCTCAAGGTTGACTCAGCCCTCCATCCTTCTGAGGTGGGTAAAATGAGGAGCCAGATTGTTGGGGGCAATGTGCTGACTGACACCCCTGTCTTAAACCAAGGATGAAGCAGAACCACTGACTATCAGACCCAATTTCTACTTCAACCTCTTCTGATGTTCTTCAAATCAAATGTTAACTTGACAGTCCTTATTAGTTTAGTTTTAGTTTGTTTTGTCATTGCACCTCGTATGACAAAATTAAATGCCATCTTCAGTGTACATTACACATAAAAAAAAATTAAAACAAAAAAGACACTTCCTTATAGACAAGCCCTCACAAATGCAAACTGGCAACAAAAGTTCCTTTGAGGATTCACATGGGATCAACCGCAGAAAACATTGACTAACACTTAACCCAAAATACCAAACTCAAATTACCTAAATATAGGGCAAAGATGCAGTTGGAATCCCCAAACACATCTCCCCACACTTCAACTCATTGCTTTTTTTTTTCCTGCTCCAGAGAGAGTTCAGTTCACAGAGAGAAGCAAATGGATGATGTTAGAACATTTCTCAAACACAGATATATTCCTTTGCTCAGTTGTCTCTTTTAGGGCTTGTATAGTTCAAAACACCTTGGAGCTATTTTTAAAAGAGGATGTCACTATATAGTTTGCTGCTTGACTAAATGGTTGCAAAGTTCCCCCTAAAGATTTTCTTCAGATTTGCACAATTTTGGGGAAGCTCTAAGGTTTTGGTGTTTTTGCCATGAGTACAAGTCTTTCTTTAGCAGAGCTGAAGGAAGGAGTCTTAGGTATGATGGTTGGGCCTTTCCAAACTGGATAAGGCCCAGATTATCCTGAGTAAGTAGCCTTCCCTTCCATATATATATATATATGTGTGTGTGTGTGTGTGTGTGTGTGTGTGTGTGTGTGTATATATGTATATGTATATATGTATATATATTTATTTCCATAGGTTTTCACGGGTATAGGTATGTAGGTCTTGGCATATTCGGGTCTTTTCCCATGTAAGGTTGAGAGTATCTTGGCGACGTTTCGATGAGGTCTCACTCATCATCTTCAGGCTGGTGCTTTAGGCTTTGTGCTTTTTGCTTGCAGAAGCACAAAGCCGAAAGCACCAGCCTGAAGATGATGAGTGAGACCTCGTCGAAATATTGCCAAGATACTCTCAACCTTACAAGGGAAAAGACCTGATTATGCCAAGACCTACACACACACACACACACACACACACACACACACACAGTTTACTGAGGTTTTCACGGGTGTTTGTATGTAAGTCTTTGGATATTCGGGTTTTCTCCCACGTAAAATTGGAAGTGTCTTGGTAAAGTTTCAACATCATCTTCTTCATCATCTTCAGGCTGGTATTTACAGCTTCGTGCTTCTAGGAGCAAGAAGCTATAAACACCAGCCTGAAGATGACGAATGAGACTTCGCCAAGACACTTCCAATTTTATGTGGGAGAAAACCCGAATAACCAAAGTCCTACATATATATATATATTGTGTGTGTGTGTGTGTGTGTGTATGTGTGTGTTTGTGTATAGTAAAGGAGTCCATCTGTAAGGGCAGCAATCTTCTCTCTCAAATTTGCAACACTCATTCACTGCCGTGCATTCTCAACATGTGACTCAGAGCATCCAAATGAACATTCCACTACTTTGAATACATGCAACAATTCCACCTAATAATCACCTGGCTAGAAAATTAAAGTTCAAACTCCAGTAATGAATAAATGCATTACAAAACCCAGCAAATTAATGAACTTTCCCTGAATCTATAATAGATAGATCTTTGTTCACCCAAAGTCTCGTGATATAAATTGTAGCTTTTTAGGTCAGGCTGTCAAAAGCACAATATATATCATTCGTGAGTAGATGCGGAGTTCAAAAGCACATATAATAATATAATTAAGATAGCTTGACAAGAATGTATTTTAAAAAGTGTAAAATACCTGCTGTATAATAGCTTCATAAAGTCTGTCAGATTTACTTCCGCTGTGAAGAAATTTAAAATATTTTACTCTTAACGCAATGCAAATTAAACCAATGATATTCACATAACACAACCCTTTTAAGCTGTGGGAGGAGGGAACAGAAGAACTGAGCAAAAATGAATAAAGAGTCAAGTACATGCTAAATAAGATATTAAACTTTCTAGGTGAGTAGTTTGATAGATCAAACAAACAGGTTGCCAAGGGAGTTAGGACTGTTTATTAAATACGCAATTCCAAACACATTACTTTTCAGAATGCTGCAGAAAAATAGCAATTTTATAGGTTTTTTTTATTATGTATTAGAGCAGCATATATCTATCTGTTCTCTCACACACATTGGAAAAATTCTGGATGCAGTACTTAAACAAGAGCAATTTTTATGATAAGTGTAATGTTTTACAAGGTACTAAAAGAAGGTTGAGGAGTGGCTGGATGAAAATATGACCAACAAAGAAAAAAAAGGAAGCATAACTTGCCAAAAAAACAAAAAAAAAAACCACAAATGGACACACACACCTGTCAGTGCCTCTCTTTGGCATTTGGAATAGATCTAATTCAAGCCTGATAGGAATAGATCTCATTCCAGATCTGATAATCAGATGCTAACTTGATTTCTGCAATTAGTGCAAACTAACCATGGGCCGCCAGCTAAGTACTTTGCTCCATTAAGTTTAAGGCCATTTCCTTATTAGTGATTTATGATGTCTTCTAATATCATCCAACCCTTGTTGTGCTGAGATAACAGTAGTAAGGACAGTCTCTATATCACCAAAACAAGGGCTGGTTGAAGCTAATTAGATACTATAAATCACTGGTGAGGAATTGGCTTTAGGATGCCTTTAGAAAGCAGCGGGCAAACATTTTTCAGTCAAGGGCAATTTTCCAGCAGAGGTGACAGTTGGAGGGTGAATGGTATTGAAAGCTGAAAGGTGGTCCAGAATCAGAAGTGAGGGGCAGTATCCATTCTCTCTTTCTTAAGTACAAGGCTGCAGCTCCTTAAGACAGCTTCTCATTTTGTATTCCAGTTTATATTCATGATGCCATTAGGAAAAGCAAGAAAAAATAATATTCCACGCCATTTCTCTTATTTCAAATCTGATTACTACTCAAAGGTACCCATCTTAGTAGCTGAATCACAGTTTCTTCCTTATTTATTATCTGTCATTAATGTTTGTGACAGGGGTGAAATCCAGCAGGTTCTGACAGGTTCTGGAGAACCGGTAACAGAAATTTTAAGTAGTTTGGAGAACCAGAAAATACCGCCTCTGGTTGGTTCCAGAGTGGGGTGGGAATGGAGATTTTGCAACATCCTTCCCCCAGGAGTGGGGTAGGAATGGAGACTTTGCAGTATCCTTCCCCTGGAGTGGGGTGGGAATGGAGATTTTGCAGTTTGCTTCCCCCGCCACGCCCACCAAGCCACGTCCACAAAACCGGTGGTAAAAAAAATTGGATTTCACCACCGATTTGTGACCTTTATATCAGCTACATGTACATTACTATTTAAAGATTTGTTTGCTTTGGCGTATAGCAGTATTTGCAAATAAAGTACACTAGCAACCTGCTGCAACAACCAAGCTCAAAAGGCAAGGAACGATTTCTGTGTTTCAGTAAAAAGGAATACATTAGGGAGATTAGCATTGCTACTGTAGGAGATATACGAGGCAGAGCCTGAAGGTGGGGTCAAATGTGTCATAAATTTGGAATCCTTATGTAGCCACAAGAGACCTAAGTCAAAACTCCCCATGAATTTCATTGTCTTTTATCCAGCATCATTTTGACACGACTATTAATAGATCAGATCCTTGTGTATAGGCAGAATGTAATAAACTTTTAGTACTTTGAATTCAACTTCTGTTCCTGGTTATTTGCACCCCCATATTACAAACGAGGACACTAGGTTAAGATAAAATAAATGGTTTTCTATGAAGATTAGTTATTATAAACTGCAGCTAAAATGAAATTTCAACTGTGCATTTAGACTATACTTGCTCACAAGCCTACATCAGAAATGGCTGCCAGAAATGCTTCATCTCCACCATCTGTTTGATTGGTTATGTTTGACATATGATGGGCTCCCTACAAAAATTGAGAAGGAATGCTAAAGGGGGAAATATTTAATGCTTGCATGAAATATCTCGCAACCTATTTAACACAACAGGAGGAAGGTTTTATCCCCCCCCACTCCCTTCTGCTTAATATCAGCAGAGGAGATGACACATTCATTCCCCCTAAGTACTGAAAACACTATGAGGTGTGTTTGAGTCAACAAGTAACAAAGGCAACCATAATCCAGCAAGAGGATCAGTGTGATGACGAGAGTGAACATTTCCCTGAAAAAGTGCTACATCGAAACAATGGAAGTGTTCAATTTTCTAATCTCGCTTATGGAAAGTGGGAGGACACTCTCTGTTCATCTACAAAGAAAACACTGCACACTTGCAAAACTGGTCACAACAAAGTAATGCATCACCAGGAACTAGTCCAATTTATGTTGTGGCATGTGTTGTATACGTATGCATTCTTTGGAATGAAAACCAGCAGACTTCAAGATGCTTATCAAATTAAGGAAAGGAAAAGTGGTTAGAGAGTGGAGATTATTAACACATGAAGGGCCTCCTTGAATTATTTTATTCAGTTATTTAATTATTGGGACAGGCAAGGTGATTTCACTGCTTGAACCTCATGTGTGAAACCCAACTAGGTTGGCAGGCAAATTTTACTCCATTATATGCATTATAATTGTACATAAATATGTATTTATTAGAAAAAATAGAATGGATGGTGGGGTTGGCTGTGCTCTGATTGGCTGGGGGTGTGTTCTGTTTGGGTGGAGCTTGGTTATGCTCAGGTTAGTCTGAGTTGCAGGGGGATTTGAGTTGGTGAGATGCATTGCTGTTGTTTGGATTGTCGTTTGTGGTTGTGCTACATCTTCATGGTGGATGTCAGTCTGCTGCATGTGTCGATTGCAGGGTTTTAAATAACTAATGATGCAGCTGCGGTCTGGCAACCCCACCATCCAATCAAAGCACAGCCAAGCCCCCAACCAATCAGAACACACCTCCACCCAATCAGAACACAGCCAAGCTCCCAACCAATCAGTTCAAACCCCACTAGCGGTTAAAAGGAAGAAACAGTTGCGATCACACATTGCTCCTAGAAGCACGAAGCTGAAAACACCAGCCTGAAGATGACAAATGGGATTTTGTCAAAATGTCGCCAAGACACTTCCAATTTTACGCGGGAGAAAACCCGAATAACCAAAGACACACACACACACACACACACACACACACACACATATATATATTGTTATCAAATATGAATGGAACGAATTGAGAATTTGAAAAACAAAAAGCTAAGTTAAACTGAAATGAACGCATTCGATCCTTTAAAAGTAGGAGTCTCTACGAACTAAGCTTGTTTCTGTAGTTCTTTCTTCTAAACCTCCTTCAGATCACAAACGTTTCTGTTGTAATCCATCCAATTTGATACCCACAACTAGTTTCCGCATTTGATCAATGGCAGCTTGGAAATATAGTATTTACATTCAGAATGCTTTTCCTACCCAATATTCCTCTTAAACCAGCTTTATTTTTTTTCTCTCTCTCTCCTGGTTTTCAGTCTTTATCGGCAATCCATCCTCATTAAGCTCAACCTGTTTGTCTTCATAATGTGTACATCCCAATTACAAAGAAAGGGTTTGTATCAATATAATAAAAATGTTCCATGGAACATCAAAAAGAAAGGCATAATCATGTTTGGCACTGTTAATTAGGAAAAAAGAAGGGGCATCCAAAAGATAGCTGCAGTGTTGATTCATTGGTTATTTTCAAAGAGAAAATCAGATTAAGAGTGCTAGGTTCAACGCCCCTGCCTTACCCCTCATGGCAACCATCATTAATTTAAAGGTGATTTGACTATCTGTTTAAGTTTTTCTGCAGCCTGAATGGTGTAACAATTATTTAAAAAAAAAAAATCTCTGTGAAAGAAACCACGTGCCATTTACTTACTGATTGGATTTGAAGAATTTATTAAGTCTATTATTATTATTTTCATGTTATTTGTTTGCTTCTTGTTTTTGGTTGCCTTTTTCATGTGGGATTGTTTTGGGGTAGTGGTGTTGTATTATAATTTGAAAATTAAGTATGTTAAGCTAGAATTATAAATGCATATATGAATATTGGTTAGGGCTGGGAATCCAAGATATTAACATTTTATAATCCCTGGGAGTCATTTTAATGGTACAAGAGTTATTGGATTATAAACCAATATTGGATTATAAACCAAACCTAAGTGGAACTGAGGTAGCACACAAGGAACGGATATGGTAAACATTGCAGAAACAGTACAGAATGTCCCCAAATTTCTATTGCCCAAATTTCACAAGAATAAAAAGAAGGACCAGGGGTGACATGATAGCAGTGTTCCAATATCTCAAGGGCTGCCCCAAAGAAGAGGGAGTCAAGCTATTCTCCAAAGCACCTGAGGGCAGGACAAGAAGCAATGGGTGGAAACTCATCAAGGAGAGAAGCAGCTTAGAACTAAGGAGAAATTCCTGACAGAGAAATTAATCAGTGGAACAATTTGTCTCCAGAGTAGTGGTGAAATCTGAACCGGTTTACTACTGGTTCGCTGGCTGCGCATGTGTGCAGCATGCATGAATGTGCAGTGTATGCTAGGCACCAAATGTGAGGTGTGCACATGTGCACTGCATGCCAAAAGGAAGCATGAGGTAAGTAGATCAGCTGTGGTGCACAATCTTTTTTATTTTTTATTTTTCAAAGCATTTTTTTACTACCTATTCGGCCGAATAGGTTGTAAAAAAAATGCTTTTAAAGTAAAAAAAAAAACAAGGTTCTGATGATTGGGCGGCTCAGCTGTGATCATCAGAGCCTCCTTTTTTTACCTTTTAAAAGCATCTTTTTTTAAAGAAAGGGCAAGCGGGCAAGCGGGCGACCGGGCAATTGGGTGGGCATGGGGAGGGGGAGAGATTTTTGCTACCGGTTCTCTGAACCACCCATCGCCATCGCTACTGGATCAGCCGATCCGGTCCAAACCAGGAGAATTTCGCTCCTGCTCCAGAGGTTGTGGATGCTCCAACACTGGAAGTTTTAAAGAAGATGTTAGAAAACCATTTGTCTGAAGTGGTGTAGGGTTTCCTGCCTAAGCAGGGGGTTGGGCTAGAAGACCTCCAAGGTCCCTTCCAACTCTGTTATTCTATTATTGTTCTATGTACTGTAGGAAGGGAGAAATTGGCTATGGCTTGTGAAAGCAGAACCAGAGAGAAAGCTTGAGTACTTTGTTCTGATCTCGAAGCAAAACCCTTTCGAAAGAGGGGAGAAAAATCCCACATTTTCTGTTGAGCCTGGAATGCTTGAAACAGCCCGTTTCAAAGCAGATGGCCCGTTTCAAATCTATCCTCTATGACCACAACGCTTAAAATACCATCCCTTGAAGAAGTAATGTTTCGTACCAACCTTGAAATGAACTTTCAGAATATATGGGTTTTATTTCAAACACCTGGAACACTTGAAATGACAGTTTTCAGCTTAGAATGTTTTACACGCTTACCTTTACAGAGTATATATTTGCCTTTCCAAGCTTAAGGCCATCTGGAAGTGTTTTGAGTTTTTCTTTCTGAATTCCCAGTGTGGATGTTGGCTGGCCAAGCTGATGGAGAAACTCTGTAAAAACGTAATACAACTTCTCCGGAGGGCACAGACCGTTCTTCAAAAGGATGCAGAAGTGATTTTAAAGTATTTGCCACTTGCAAATTGACTTTTTGTGGCTTCGTTTTAAATGAAGACATATTAGATATTGCGGGGAGGGGTTTATAGAGCTCCTATTATTGATTGCAAGTTATTGCTTTAAAAATGCAAATTCATGGGAAAAGCAGATATTCAATAAGCCTTAATGAGAGAGGTAATCTAGACTTTTTTTAAAGTGTTACTAAGAGGAATTGAGAAAAAGCAAGGAAAAACAGAGATTTATAGAGAACCAATGGAAAACCCTGAAAATTGAACAACTTTTTATATTCTGCATTTTACCCAACACATCTATTCCCCCTTTTTCTTATGGAAGTGGAACGTATGGATACTAGATTTAGAGGCATATTGTTCTGACCTAAGCTCCCTTAAAAAGCAGGAAGCAGGAATTGGTCCTGGCAAAACCTCTTTTATTTAGATGGTTGTGAATTCCTTTCATTCACAGTAAGCAAAGTTTGTCCAAACAGTTTTTCAAAGGAATATTTCTCAACACACCTTATCTCACTTGGCAAGCTGCCACGTAACTTGCTTCCAAATGCAGAGTAAGGCAAAACTTGGCACAGAGTCTCAGAGTCACAAACAAAACTTTCCACTCTTGAAACTACCGAATGAACGAATTGTTTCCTGCAAAAGCCCCTTCCCCATTCGTCCTCTTTTGTTTCCTATGGGAGGGGCCAATAATCTCTAAGGTGTGGCTTTAGTCCCAAGTCAACCCTGCTTTCTGAGTTGTCCTTGTCTTCTGGAAGCTCTGCGCATGTGCACACTGGGAACAGGCTCTAGCTGCTTCTCTGCCTCACTGCAGAGCCCTCGTCTAAGCTTTCCCTAGCCCCCAGGACTGGCCCATGTTCCTCCCCAACCTCCTCACTGTCTGACTCTGCTGCCAGCTCCGCTGGCCGCTGGGGAGCCACAACACATATACAGGTGGGAGTAGAATGAGAAAGGAAGGTGACTGAAACAGCTTGCAAAGCCATTTCCATTTCTCATGGAAAAAAAGAAGGAATTTAAAGAAATCTCCTTAAGTAAGGGGAAAAAAAAGAAAAAGTAAAATAAAATCAATAGCTTGATGGGAGAGAAGATGAAAAATGTACTTTGGATATTTTCTAAATTCTCACAAAATAATTCAATAATCTTTCACAGTAATGCACATTTCAATGTAAATATCTGACAAGGGAAAATGTCTAAGAAGACTTTCATAGCGGTGCGGGGATGAGTAAAGAATATAAACCCAAATCCTTTCTTTCCAGCAATTGTGAAATAGTTTATTGAGTGCTAGGGAAGAGATAGACATGAGGAATTCCTAAACAGTCAAATGCTTAATGTTCAGTGGCTTCTTTAAGATATACTGCAACACCAGCAAAGGAAAAGGCAAAGATCATAAACTAAGTTTGCAATAATACCTCGGATGCTTACAGTAGCCTTTTATTTTTTCCCCCCTAATTATTAGAACTAACAGAACAGCCTTAAAATTGCTATTTGCTGTATGAATTATTGCAGGTTGGTTAAATGAGAGTTACTTATTATAGGTAGTCCTTACAACAGTTGGTTTAATGACCGTTCCAGGTTGCAACGGCACTGAAAAAAGTGACTTATATTTTTCACTCTTATGACCGGAGGTGGTATTCATCTGTATACCGGTTTGGGCGAACTGGTACGGAAATCGCAGGTGGGCCCACCCATCCACCAGCCCATCCGCCCGCCCCGGCTCTATGCTGTCCTATTTAGGCATGTTTTTGAGGCCAGGCGCATGCGCGGAAGGCCAAGCGCATGTGCATAAGGTGCACCTGTTCGAAGTGTGTGCATGCGGGGCAACCTAGTGATAATGAAATGTGAAACCCACCACTGCTTATGACCATTAAAGCATCCCCATAGTCATTGGATCAAAATCCATCCGCCTGACAACTGACTCATCTTTATGACAGTTGCAATGACCTGGGGTCATATAATCCCTTTTTGTGACCTTCTGACAAGCCAAGTGAATGGAAACACCAGATTCACTTAACAACCGTGTCACTAACTTAACAACTGCAGTGATTCACTTAACAGCCGTGGCAAGGAAGATTGTAACATGGAGCAAAACTTACTTAACCAATGTCTTGTTTAGCAACTTTGAGCTCAGTGGTAGTCGTAAGTCAAGGACTACCTGCATAGTAAGAGAAGAATCCATAATCTTTCTTTGACTATGAAGAACACAGCAAATTTGGTGAATGCATCAGTTAGGAAATAACAATAGAAATATCTGAAGAAAAATGACAATTTTGCCATTTTGAACAAAAAGCCAGTACATAACACATGCAGTCTGGAATATATTTTTTAAAAATGTCATTCTCTTTGGAATGACATGGGTAAGTCACAGGACAAGGAGCCTTATGTTTTTTTTTATAACATTAATGAGTAGAGTCACTACATGTGCACACACAGATACACAGACAGATATTAAATTAGCAGCAAAAATCGAAGCACTGAAATACATTCTTTCCCATGGCCCCATTTCTACCTGACCCTTTTTATCATTGGCCGCATTTCTTTCCATTTATCCTGTTGCAGATGTACAGAAGTTATAAATCTCAGATTTAATTTCAAAACAGCTATATATAGGGCATAACCCGATCCTGAGAAATATACAGATGTGGGAGACAATTGTTTCCGTAATAAAATTGGGGCACATCTTGTTAATGTATTTACTGAGATTAGTTGTTAAAGCTGAATTAATGCCAATTTTTATAGAAGATTATTCTTCAGACATTGCATTACCAAGTCGTTACACAGGGCTGAAAATGCACACCAGTGTGTTACTTTTTTAACAGCCTGTATCTTCTTACCAACAGTACTGATGGCACACAAAATAGAGTTGCTTATTTGTCCTTTCCTTTCAAGCTAGCATTTCTGTGCATGTATTAAGAGTTAAAACTTTTCTCGAATTGCCATCACTTTAAATTTAACTTCTCTTCAGCTTGTTAAAACGGCATTGTAAAGAAAATTGGAGACACAGGATGATATTTTTGAAAAGGGAGATAAGGGCCTGGACAGAAAGTTTGGAAACTAGGCAGTGGAAGAGGTAGAAGAACTATCTAGATTGAACAGCCAAGAAGTAGATGCAGAGAGAGATAAAGATCCAAGAGAGGAATATGGGAGGCAAGTCAAAAAACAAACAAACATAGCAATTAAAATATTGAAGCGGACAAGAGACGATGGATAGATTATTTTTTCCTTTTTGTTGTTGTTCTGATTTGCTTTTCTTTTTCTCTCGCTTTCTTTTCTTTTCTTTTTTTAGGTAGGTGACATGACTAGAAGTTAGGTAGGATAGAAAGAAAATGTTTTTTATAAAGGGTGACATGATTAAAAGTTAGAATAAGAGATAGAAATAAGAGAAGGGGGAATATTAGTGTATAAACTTTTATATAATAAAATAAAAGCAATAATGAGAAAACAAGGAGTAATTGGATAATGACAGATTGCAACTTAATATAAATGTGTATTATTAATAAAAATATATAAGTTGACTGATAGTAATAACTATGATTAATTCTATTAGTTTTATTTGTATTAGAATGTATGACACTCAGGTGCCACATTGTTCATGCATCGATATGTTTGTAAAAAAATTAAAAACTTGGGGAAAAAAAACCCCAAAGGCATTGCACAAAACTAAGTTACCAGAACCAGGCAAGGACAAAAGTGAAAGCAAATGATATCTGACTAAGAATAGAATAGAATAGAATTTTATTGGCCAAGTGTGATTGGACACACAAGGAATTTGTCTTGGTGCATATGCTCTCAGTGTACATAAAAGAAAAGATACATTCATCAAGGTACAACATTTACAACACAATTGATGGTCAATATATCAATATAAATCATAAGGATTGCCAGCAACAAGTTATAGTCATACAGTCATAAGTGGAAGAGATTGGTGATGGGAACTATGAAACGATTAATAGTAGTGCAGATTCAATAAATAGTCTGACAGTGTTGATGGAATTATTTGTTTAGCAGAGTGATGGCCTTCGGGAAAAACTGTTCTTGTGTCTCGTTGTTCTGGTGTGCAGTGCTCTATAGCGTCGTTTTGAGGGTAGGAGTTGAAACAGTTTATGTCCAGGATGCAAGTGATCTGCAAATATTTTTTATTATTTATTATAATTTTATTATTTTATTATTAATAAGGAACTTAACTGACCAACACATTCCAGGTATTTTGATTTCTTCTTCAAAATTCAATATTAAGAAGCACTTGAAATGTTTAATCCTTGTTTCGTTGCTAAAAAAAATTATCTTGCTGCTTGTATTAATGCTCTCATCTTCTTGAATAGAAGATGTAATAGTACACTTTAAAGGCAGAGATTTAAACTGAAGAGAAGTGTGGTTGTAATTAATGGAGACCATTCAATGAACTGATAGGTTAAAACGGAACTGAGCCTCTTCTATGGCAAAGAAAGAAAACAGATTAAAAAAAGAGAGAAGTACTATAGATAAAAGGACAGAAGCTAAAAGTAGTTCTGATGCTAACTCTTAGAACAGGAAACAAAGGTGATGCAGCAAGATATCACAATGACACCTGCGCATCAAATTGCAAGCTCCTTACACAACGTACAGTAGTTGCCAAAATTGTGGAAACCTTTTAGGAAAAGTGTATTTTTGAGATTTGATGGCTAATAACACCAGTTTTTGGGGAGTTTCAAAATAATAATATTCCACTGCTGGTATGGCCTGGGAATAGCCCAGAACTTAACCTAATTGAAAATCTATGGAGCTGACTAAAGAATCTTCTTAGTCAGAAGCGACCCAGCAATAAAACCCAGTTAATAGAAGAAATCCTTCAATCTTGGTTTCACATTATAACAGCTGCAGAACTAAAAGACTTGGTTCCATGAGAAGACGTTGTAAGGCTGTAATTCATGCTAAAGGTTACCCTACTAAGTATTAACTGATGTGATAATTTTTGTATATCTTGTTCTTTCTATGGTGATAACTTTTGTATATCTCGTTTTTTTGTATATCTCATTTCACTTTTCTTTATATTGTAACTGCTATTCTAATAGCAAATCCTTCATTTCCTTAGTTATTGCTTACATTCTTGATTAAATTATCTTTCCATTGAGATATAATTTTATGTTACTACTCAAAAAAACAGTGGTGTTATTAGCTAGTTTTAGAAAATACACTTTTCCCAAAAGGTTTCCACAATTTTGGCCAGTGCTGTAATAGCAATAAGTTGACTTTGTATATAAATATACAAATAGAATGAAGACTATTGCTAACATAGTGTAAGCCGCCCTGAGTCTTCGGAGAAGGGCGGGATATAAATGTAAATTAAAAAAAAATAGCAATAGCACTTAGACTTATACACTGCTTTACTGCTTTACAGCTCTCTCTAAGAAGTTTACAGAGTCAGCATTTTGCCCCCAACAATCTGGGTCCTCATTTTACCCACCTCGGAAGGATGGAAGGTTGAGTCAACCTTAAGCCTGGTGAGATTCGAACTGCCAAATTGCAGGCAGCCGGCAGTCAGCAGAAGTAACCTGAAATACTAAACACTGCACCACCGTGGCTCAGTGTTGCACTTGGTACTTAAGGGCATCCTTCCACCAATATCATTGATGATATTACCTAGCTGGGTACATCCGCAAGAAAGCAACCAAGCTCAGAGATTACTAATTAGCCCAGACTTGCATGTAATATGTAAGAGGAGCAGAGTTTGCATACTGAAACACATTTTATCCTTTCACACCCTCCTCCCCCTGTAAAAAACCAATGGATATAAATGAGTACAAGTCCACCCACATTAATCAATCTAGTTAGTATACAGTATCTTGGTAGAAGAAAATCTATCAAAAAAGAAGAAATTATTATTTCATTCTTCAGCTTGGACTGACAAAGGAGAAGTTAACTTGAAAAATGACACATTCTAGATTTGAAATAATCGATACAGCTACCAACAAATGCAAACAATAGCTGAAAGGCTCTCATGTACCAAGGCTTGAACAAATCTATCCGAGCCTGGAAAATCACAGTAAACCAGAGTATACAGTTGGTGTCTATTGACACTGTTCTTTAAAAGTGGAAAGAGACCAGGATTCTCTCTAATCTCACAAAGCCATAATTGAGGCAACCTGAAAATATCTAGATTCTGTGGGCAGCTTCAGCCTTGCCAATGGTTACAGAGATTACTGGAAGAAATACAAAGTCCTCAATTTCTCCATCTTCAACTGTCGAAGTTAAGACCACTTATTCCTCACCCCAACTAACAAACTAACCTATACAGATCCAGAGTTGTCATTAGAAAGGACGAATCTCTCGGTTTTGGTTTTCTTACTTTTCTGCCCTCAAAGCTGCTTTGCCGCCAGTTCTCAGTTTTAAATTCAACACACAGTGGCAACACCTGCAAGAACATTTGTGTGTGTTTGATGTCCGTTTCTCCTCGGATAAATATATTTAGATTCCTTTCTGAGCGTGCATATCAACATATGCTATTTGCAAGTGATTTTTCCTAATGTTTACACATTTTCCATATATTTTCTCTTTTATTCACGCACGGGGGTGGGGGAAGGATAATTGTTTTTCTTCATGAATCCACAAACGGGTTGTGAAGCACATCACAATATTCTGAAATTGTGATTTCACATGCATATAGAATAACAGAGTTGGAAGGGACCTTGGAGGTCTTCTAGTCCAACCCCCTACTTAGGCAAGAAACCCTACACCACTTCAGACAAATGGTTATCCAACATCTTCTTAAAAACTTCCAGTGTTGGAGCATTTACAACTTCTGGAGGTAAATTGTTCCAGTGATTAATTGTTCTAACTGTCAAGAAATTTTTCCTTAGTTTTAGATTGCTTCTCTCCTTGATGAGTTTCCATCCATTGCTTCTTGTTCTACCCTCAGGTGCTTTGGAGAATAGTTTGACTCCCTCTTCTTTGTGGCAGCCCCTGAAGTATTGTAACACTGCTATCATGTGTCCCCTAGTCTTTCTTTTCATTAAATTAGACATACCCAGACATAGCTAAACTAGACAAACCCGGACATAGCTATTACTGCATCTGTGCAGGTTCGAATCACATAAATTGGTATAAACCCAAATATATTCAGCATCTTTCTCGTCTTACAATAATCCAGGCTTCTAGTAAGGATAAAAATATGTGATTCGTGTATGCTGGAGCTTCATGGTCATTTTCAGAAGAGACTCCTGGTAAATTCTGAAAAGACTTTTGATCAAGGGAAGCCTGGGCTGAATTGGTTGCAGTGAATTTTCATAGCACTCAGCGATGCCTGCTCCAAACAACCAGCCTTGGGAGATTTTCTTCCTTTGCATAAACATTTCTTATTCCAAGATAAAATAATGCCTCTTCCATAACAACATGAGTTGAGTCCTTTATAGAAGAGGCGAGAGAACCCATTTGAGTATTGGTTGGTGAGGTGCTTCATCATTCTAAGAAACACTGAAATAAACACAATAAAAGAAGCCGTATCTCTGATCTTAGAGCAAAAATTCCATTTGTCCGTGTTTGTCAAAAGGCAGTTGTGTTTGATGGCTTGGTCAGCATCACACGCAGGCATATTTACACTAAGCATTAAATAACGATTATGCAAACAAGTGCTCCTGCATAATATCTAACTATATTTCTGGAAAGCTAAATTATATTGCCATTTTTTATTTTATTTTAGCCCAATATAGTTTCCCTCGGGGTGTGTGTGAGAGATCTCGCATTTTTATAAGTAAAATTTGAAGAAAGGGAAGGGAAGGCTTTTGTTCAGAGCTGCACACCCGTTACACCTTGATATATCATGGTACAAATTACACAGTAAACTTTTCTTTGATGAGGCAGCAGTATGACATGTAATTACTGCCCCCTCCTCTCCTTGGGTGTGTGTTTATCAAGATGTTTTAATGAAAGCATAATAACAGGCACGATGTTTCTGCCAAATGATGTCAAAGTCTTCTAAGTTGCCAGTCCCACATTTCAAAATATAAATCACAAAAGAAAAAAAAAAAGAAATGGTTGAATCAATTGATTGTAAGCTAGCCCTCTGTCAGATCTGTGACTTCCCTCTAGCTCAACCGCATTCCACAGGAATGTAAGTAAATATATTTAACCATGGAAGAAACAGAGATCTAATGAGCCCAAATGAAATGAGCTCACGTGTCTTCAAGAGAGAAGGCAGCTGCCTTTATATGAATTATAACAAAATGTTCTAAAGCAGGGGTCTTCAACCTTGATGACTTTAAGACTTGGGGACTTCAACTCAGCAAAGCTGGCTGAGGAATTCTGGGAGTTGAAATCCACAAGTCTTAAAGTCGCCAAGGTTGGAGACCTCTGTTCTAAAGCCTTGGATTCTACCCTGCAATAGGATTCTGCAATGGGTAGTCTAAAGTGCCTCCTTTTGGCATGACCATTAGTGATCCCTCTACCAAACCACCTCATTTTAACCTGCCTTGCTCTGTCTGGACAAAAATGAACAGAATTAGATGTGATGCTGGAAGAATTGCCTCTGCCCTATATCGGTGGGGATGGGAAGATTCCATTTGTTGTGATTGTGATGCTGACATGCAAATTATTAAACATATTGGGCAAGTTTGCCCTTGCTGTGTGTTTTCTGGTCCCCTAGACTACATTCATGAAGCCAGAGGTGATCATCTGGATAGCTGAATTGGACATCCACTTATGAGGCCGCTACTAACTCCATCGTAGTTTTATATATAACTGTGTGGATTGTGTGTATATGTTTATCTCTCTTCTGTGATTTTACCCTAAATAATAATAATGGGTAGTAAATGAATATCAGACAAGTAGTAGGTTGGTGGCTGGCCTTGACTTGGAGAGAAAATGTCAATCAAATCTACACACACGGATGGATGGATGGATGGATGGATGGATGGATGGATGGGAGGATGGATCTATCAGTTACAATTTTTTCCCCATTTTTTCCCCATTTCAATTTTGGTTTATCTTCTATATTACAGCACAATCTCTCTCATTCTCTCTCTTTTAACTTTGAAAGCACTTTCCCATTTCTCTTGGTTTTTCCTCCCCATTTAATATGTTTGTACACCTAATTTTGCCTAATCTGACATTTATGCAAGCAGTTTTCTGTAATTAAATTCTATGTGCTATTCATACAAAAACATGAATGTGTGGGCATAAAGCTACATTGCAATTCTGTATGTTATATATATGTGTGTGTGTGTGTGTGTGTGTGTGTGTGTGTGTGTAGGTCTTTGGTTGTTCGGGTTTTCTCCCGTGTAAAATTGGAAGTGTCTTGGCGACATTTCGATGAAGTCTCATTCGTCATCTTCAGGCTTCAGCTTTGTGCTTCTGGGAGCAAATACACACACACACACACACACACACACACACACATATAAAGACTACGGATGTCCGGAGATATAGTTACACCCTACATGCTTCTATATGTTTCTTTCCAACTGGACAGCTTAATTTGCAGATTGCTTCAGAAGACATACTAATGACAGCTCATACTGATAAGATTGTCATACAAGGTGTGGCAGTAGTCAGGCATCAAGAAGAGGTCTATTCAAAATCTTTGGTTTCGTGCTCTCATGAAACGAAAACTAGCATCAAAAGAAAGCTGCGTGGGAAAAAAAAGAGGTTGTGCGATTGGAGGAAATCTACAAGTCTTTGTATTAAAAGAGGAGGCAAAAAGCAGCTGTGATCATGTCTTTCATGTCTGGAAATGGGAATGGTTCATGAAAGAGACTAATAAAAAAAAAAGTTCGGGCCCACAGAGAAGGCGAAATGGAGATGTGGGAGGGGAGGGGATCAAACACGCACACACAGCACTAGAGACAAAAAAACAGGCTCAGCATGAGCTGCAAATAAAAGATGTGTGTATTTTAGGAAGCCTTGAAGAAAGGAAGAGCAAACACAAAGATACATTTAATCAGATACCCCCAGAAGCTTTGCAGACATCTGAAGAACAAGGATGTAACACTTTGTGCTTATGCAGGATCCTTCATCCGGCAACCTCAAAGCAATTGTCAAGCAGCATCCTCTGATTAAAAAACAAGTACAGTTGTCCAACATGGTTCTGGCCAGCCCTGATTATATTTAAATAAATTCAACTTCTTACTTAACTGTTTCTTATTCTTACTTCAGCTGCGGCCCTGCTAAAGCCATGCTTAGGTCCAGGGAAAATGCAATTCACAGCTTCCTGGTCTCTCTTTTGTGGTATATGTTAGCAACCATAATTGCTAACGGCTGGTGGTGCGATTTCTAGTGAATTTGAAGCACATAGGCCACAATAAGTGTGCTCCCCACATCCCCTCTCTGAGAGTCACCACAAAGAAGAGCGAAGACTTCGGCTTCCGCATCACTTTCAGCATTGCATCTAAACCACAGGTGGTATTCAGCTGGCTCAGACCGGTTCAGGCGAACCAGTAGGGGAAATTATGAGTAGTTCGGAGAGACAGCAAATTGCACCACAGGCTGGCCCCACCCACCCTGCCCTGCCCCACTCTACGAGGGGTGAAATGCTCCCGGTTCTGACCGGATCTCGTGATTCTGTAGCGATCATGGCCAGTGTTTTGGCGATCCAGTAGCAATCGCGGAACCACCGGCGACACCCGCCGGCTGGGTGTCATTGCTTCCTGGTTTTAACCAGGAAGTAATGTGTTTTGTACCTTCTGAGCATGCGCAGAAGGTTTTGCACGTGCGCAGAAGGTCTGTGCGCAAATGTGACGCATGTGAGCACACGCTCGGCGTGTCAACTTCCAAGCCAGTAAGGAAGGTAAATCAATTTCACCCCTGCACTCTACCCAGATATCTTGCCTTTGCCATGTGGCCCAGCTAATCTCTGCGCCTCGTCTCTGAACCGGTGGTGAAATGATTTGAAACCCACCACTGATCTAAACTCAACTGGTATGTTTTTTTTTTTAATTTGAATTTATATCCCGCCCTTCTCCGAAGACTCAGAGTGGCTTACACTATGTCAAGCAATAGTCTTCATCCATTTGTATATTATATACAAAGTCAACTTATTGCCCCCAATAATCTGGGTCCTCAGTTTACCTACCTTATAAAGGATGGAAGGCTGAGTCAACCCTGGGCCTGGTGGGACTTGAACTTGCAGTAATTGCAAGCAGCTGTGTTAATAACAGACAGACTTAGTCTGCTGAGCCACCAGAGGCCCTTTTGTATGTAGATCCATTTTTAATCTTTAGACACTTCTTGAAACATATCCAGTTTCACATCTCATCATTCGAGGTTTGCTTCTAGCCAACTTAAAATGGGAGCAAGAAATCAGATTCTTTCTTGCAATTGTACCAGAGAAAGAAGGATAGGGAAGATGACCGAACTTTGCTTTGGCTTGTCTTCACAATATTGAACTATGGTATAGGGGATTTCATTAGAACACAACGAATAGAAAAGGGAACCAGTCCATTCAGTTCCCCTCTCTTGTAGTTGCCAATTGCCACTTGTCATTCCCGAAACCATCTCTCAGACAGTTCTCCATGTATGCTTCTTACCCTCCCCCCCAAAAATATTTTCTGGTTAGACAAGAGGAATCTCTTTTTATAAATGAAGGTAATTTTTCCATGCCTTTTCGAAATATTCTACATATTTTCTGAATCACTAAGCTGTAAATTTCAAAACAGTAATAAAACCAGGTGCTGTCTATTGTCCAGATGAAAGGGTGGGCTAGCAATGTCCCTTTTTCTCTTTGGCTTTCAATTTTAAGTGGTTTGGATTTTAATTTGAATTTATATCCCGCCCTTCTCCGAAGACTCAGAGTGGCTTACACTATGTCAAGCAATAGTCTTCATCCATTTGTATATTATATACAAAGTCAACTTATTGCCCCCAATAATCTGGGTCCTCAGTTTACCTACCTTATAAAGGATGGAAGGCTGAGTCAACCCTGGGCCTGGTGGGACTTGAACTTGCAGTAATTGCAAGCAGCTGTGTTAATAACAGACAGACTTAGTCTGCTGAGCCACCAGAGGCCCTTTTGTATGTAGATCCATTTTTAATCTTTAGACACTTCTTGAAACATATCCAGTTTCACATCTCATCATTCGAGGTTTGCTTCTAGCCAACTTAAAATGGGAGCAAGAAATCAGATTCTTTCTTGCAATTGTACCAGAGAAAGAAGGATAGGGAAGATGACCGAACTTTGCTTTGGCTTGTCTTCACAATATTGAACTATGGTATAGGGGATTTCATTAGAACACAACGAATAGAAAAGGGAACCAGTCCATTCAGTTCCCCTCTCTTGTAGTTGCCAATTGCCACTTGTCATTCCCGAAACCATCTCTCAGACAGTTCTCCATGTATGCTTCTTACCCTCCCCCCCAAAAATATTTTCTGGTTAGACAAGAGGGGAATCTCTTTTTATAAATGAAGGTAATTTTTCCATGCCTTTTCGAAATATTCTACATATTTTCTGAATCACTAAGCTGTAAATTTCAAAACAGTAATAAAACCAGGTGCTGTCTATTGTCCAGATGAAAGGGTGGGCTAGCAATGTCCCTTTTTCTCTTTGGCTTTCAATTTTAAGTGGTTTGGATTTTTAATTTGCTCGTTCTTTTACATTTAAATAAAAAACTAAAAAACCAATCCCTTTTCCCACCCTGCTGTCCAACAGCATTATTTGAAGGCCGTATTTCACAACTTAACTTTCTTGAACCTAGCACAGGAAGAAAACCCCTTCTCCTGATCTGCTACTCTGGAGATTGGAAGTTTTTTTTTTCTTTTCTTCCTACTGGTTAGAAATAAACAGCAAGTCAGCAAAGAAGGTCTTTCTCTGGTTATCTTTCAGGATCTTTCATTATGACCTGATCTGTTGGGATTAACTATGAAGACTATTTTATCCTTCTCGATATCAGTTACAAGGCTACACTAAGCTATTTTGATTTAATAGGAGGACACAAAAGTTCAAATAACTAAATTGTAATGGCAAACAAGACTGAAGTTTTCACTTTAGTTCTTTTTCTTGGATTTCAAAAGCCTTAGCCCCACCATCACTGTCAGAAGAGTGTTTGATATGACATCTGCAGTGCTCGTTTGATAGCTATTCACAAAGAAGCATCAACAAGCCAGTTTGATTGTCAAGAAATAAAATGTGTCAGGAGAAGGATGAAATGACATGGTGTGAAATCCAGGAACTGCCTTATGAAAGACAGAAAGTGCTAACAGGGAAGTTCAATTTTTTCAAACTTTAAACATCTATCCAGAGCATCTCATTCCTCATGGTACCAACTTACGTGTCTTAAAGGGATGGTGGAGCTACATGCGTATTCCTTTTTTTCCCCCTCCTCCTCCAGATCCTTTCTCCAAAGCAGGTGTTCAATAATTTAGTAATTAGTATGCACATCTAACTCCATCGTAGCCTCTGTTGATCTCTCAATTATAGTTAGCAGGTCCTCTGCCGTTTGCCGTAGTTAATTACAGCAGTACTGAACAGGCAGATTTGGCAGCCAAGCTTCGTAATCAACTGACAGCTAAGTCCCATATACTTAAAACAGTTTGGTTCTTGACCTATTTATATTGGATCTCAAGTGGAGATGTTGTGGGAATAATTCCCAGCTGTAAAATACAGTTGTTGTTGTTGTTGTTGTTGTTGTTGTTGTTGTTGTTGTTGTTAGTTGTGAAGTTGTGTCTGACCCATCACAACCCCATGGACCACTTTCCTCCAGGCCTTCCTGTCCTCTATTATCCCTTGGAGACCATTTAAGCTCATGACTACAGCTTCAGTGACTCCATCCAGCCACCTCATTCTCTGTTGTCCCTTTCTTCTTTTGCCCTCAATCGTTCCTAGCATTAGGCTCTTCTCCAGTGAGTCCTTCCTTCTCATTAGGTGGCCAAAGTATTTCAGTTTCATCTTCATGATCTGGCCTTCTAAAGAGCAGTTAGGGTTGATTTCCTCTAGGACTGATCACCTTGCAGTCCAAGGGACTCGCAGGAGTCTTCTCCAGCACCATAGTTCAAAGGCCTCAATTCTTTGGGGCTCAGCCTTCCTTTTGACCCAACGTTTACAGCCATACATTTCAACTGGGAAAACAACAGCCTTAACTATATGCACTTTTGTTGGCAGGGTGATGTCTCTGTTTTTTAGTTTTTTAGTATTTTAAAATACAGTACCTGGACCAAAATTCTTGCTTGAACAAAAAAAGACGTGGTGGTGTTTTTAACTATAGCTTTTGACCCAAAGATGTGTTTTCAAAAGGCATCTGGGATTTCTTGGGGTTTTTTCCTTAACTATATGCACTTTTGTTGGCAGGGTGATGTCTCTGCATTTTTTAGAATAGAATAGAATAGAATAGAATAGAATAGAATAGAATAGAATAGAATAGAATAGAATAGAATAGAATAGAATAGAATAGAATTTTTTATTGGCCAAGTGTGATTGGACACACAAGGAATTTGTCTCGGTGCATATGCTCTCAGTGTACATAAAAGAAAAGATACGTTCATCAAGGTACAACATTTACAACACAAATGATGGTCAATATATCAATATAAATCATAAGGATTACCAGCAACAAAGTTACAGTCATACAGTCATAAGTGGAAAGAGATTGGTGATGGGAACGATGAGAAGATAGTGCAGATTTAGTAAATAGTTTGACAGTGTTGAGGGAATTATTTGTTTAGCAGAGTGATGGCCTTCGGGAAAAAACTGTTCTTGTGTCTAGTTGTTCTGGTGTGCAGTGCTCTATAGTGTCGTTTTGAGGGTAGGAGTTGAAACAGTTTATGTCCAGGATGTGAGGGATCTGTAAATATTTTCATGGCCCTCTTCTTGATTCGTGCAGTATACAGGTCCTCAATGGAAGGCAGGTTGGAAGCAATTATTTTTTCTGCAGTTCTAATTATCCTCTGAAGTCTGTGTCTTTCTTGTTGGGTTGCAGAACTGAACAAGACAGTTATAGAGGTGCAAATGACAGACTCAATAATCCCTCTGTAGAATTGAATCAGCAGCTCCTTGGGCAGCTTGAGCTTACTGAGTTGGTGCAGAAAGAACATTCTTTGTTGTCCTTTTTTGATGATGTTTTTGATGTTAGCTGTCCATTTTAGATCTTGCGATATGATAGAACCTAGAAATTTAAAGGTTTCTACTGTTGATACTGTGTTGTCTAGTATTGTGAGAGGTGGAAGTATGGAAGGGTTTCTCCTAAAGTCTACCACAATTTCTACGGTTTTGAGTGTGTTCAGTTCCAAATTGTTTCGGTCGCACCACAAGGCTAGTCGTTCGACCTCTCGTCTATATGCAGATTCATCATTGTCTCGAATGAGACCAATCACTGTTGTGTCATCTGCGAACTTCAGTAGTTTAACAGATGGATCATTGGAGATGTAGTCATTGGTATACAGAGAGAAGTGGGGAGAGCACACAGCCTTGGGGGGGGGCTGTGCTAATTGTACAGGTATTTGATGTGATCTTGCTTAGCTTCACCTGCTGTTTCCTGTTTGTTAGGAAGCTCGTGATCCACTTACAAGTCTGTTCCGGTACCTGTAGCTGGTTTAGCTTAGTTAGAAGAATGTCTGGAATGATGGTATTGAATCCTGAACTAAAGTTTACAAAGTAGACCTTGCATAGGTCTTTGGAGACTCAAGATGTTGTAGGATGTAGTGCAGAGCCATATTAACAGCATCATATGTCGATCTATTTGCTCGGTATGCAAATTGCAAGGGGTCTAACAGCGGATCCGTGATGGTTTTCAAGTAGGAAAGCACTAGCCTTTCAAAGGTTTTCATGACTACAGATGTTAAAGCAACTGGTCTGTAGTCATTCAGTTCCTTGATGGTGGGCATCTTCGGCACTGGAATGATGGTAGAGCGTTTGAAGCAAGAAGAAATATAGCACATCTCTAGTGATTTATTGAAAATATGGGTGAAGATGAGGGCCAATTGGTCAGCACAGACTTTTAAGCAAGATGGAGTTATCTTGTCTGGGCCTGGAGTTTTTCCTGGCTTTTGTCTGTGAAATAGGTCCTGCACTTTTCTGTGATCACTAGGGGTTGTGAACCCAATGAAATGGGGTCAGTTGTAGGAGGCTTGGCTGTTGTTGGTGTGTCTGAGATAGGGATTATGGAGATAGGTGGCTGTAGTTTCCTTTCAAACCTGCAGTAAAACTCACTCAGGTCATCTGCCAGTTGTTGATTACCTTCAGCCTGGGAAGGAGGTTTGCCATAGCTGGTGATATTTTTAAGAGTTTTCCACATGTTTGCTGGTTCATTTGCTGAAAACTGATTCTTTAGCTTTTCAGAGTAGCTTCTTTTTGCTGCTCTGATCTCCCTTGTTAGTGCATTTCTGGCCTGATTGTACAGCATTTTGTCACCTTTTCTGTAGGCTTCCTCTTTGGAATGGTGTAGCTGCTTAAGTTTAGGTGTGAACCAAGGTTTGTTGTTATTGTACATTCTCAAGTTCCTTGTAGGTCTTCACAGAAGCTGACAGTATCTGTGAGTTCATCCAGGTCTGCAGAGGTATCTTCAAAAATATTCCAATCAGTGCAGTCAAAGCATGCCTGTAGCTTTAATTTTGCCTCCTCCGTCCAGGTCTTCACTGATTTAATTGTTGGTTTTGTGGTTTTAAGTCTTTGCCTGTAAGCAGGTACAAGGTGAATCATGCAATGATCAGAGTATCCTACAGCTGCACGTGGTAAAGACCAATAAGCATCTTTTAGTGTTGTGTAGCAATGGTCTAGAGTATTCTTGCCTCTGGTGGGACAATTGACATGCTGAAAGTATTTTGGTAGCTCTTTCCTTAAGTTTGCCTTGTTTAGATCTCCCAAAATAATGGCCAGTGAATCAGGGTGTTTGGCTTCAGCTTCCATGATTTGGTCAGCTAAAGTTCGTAATGCCTTGTTTACACAGGCTTGTGGTGTTTTTTAGTATTTTAAAATACAGTACCTGGACCAAAATTCTTGCTTGAACAAAAAGAGATGTGGTGGTGTTTTTAACTATAGCTTTTGATCCAAAGATGCATTTTCAAAAGGCATCTGGGATTTCTTGGGTTTTTTTCCTTGAAAACTTTTAGCTTCTCATCCAAGAAGCTTCTTCAGTTCTTCTTGGGATGAGAAACAAAACATCTTCAAGGAAAAGAACAAGAAAGTCCAGTTGACTTTTGAAAAAGCATCTTTGGGACAACCATGAGCTGGGTGACTGAGAGTACAGCTTTTGACATCCAGTTAGCTGTATCCATTTATCATAAAGCAAGGTGAAACTAAACAAGGTATAGCAAGTTGTTCAATTGAATTTTGTTGGAAATTAAAAAGAAATCACCTGAAATAACTGAAGCATTTTGTAAGCATAGAGAAGAGTCCCACCCCTTTGAAAATATCTGCTATCCATAACCTTGACATTTCATGTAAAATGCCAAACAGCTCCATTTTGCACACCTGTCTCCTCTTCTCATTCGAGAAACTAAGTCAACACACTTAGTAAAGGCTTTGCCTCTAGCAGTACAGAGTCAGATCAAGCTAATAGTCACCTTTATCTACACCCAAATATCTGAAAAGGTCTGACGTGTCTGCTAATTCCAGAATCCACAAGGTAGGAAGACGGCCTGCTCTAATGTAAAATATTCTTCCTGCCTCATTTTAAGGGATTATCAGAACATTTAACTGAAACAAGATAAGGGGGGGGGGAAAATAAAGTTGGTGATTAATATACTACTGCAAAGTATCTGGTTTGGATACCTGCTAAAATATGCTGGAAGGTGGCCGTTGATTTCAAGAGCATACAATGTGACTTCTAGCTCGGAATACATTCACGGTAATTGTTGTAATCCAGCTGAGCCCCTCTAACTATTTTCAAGAGTGGAAGAAGGCAGCACACTGAGATAGGGCTTTGACATCTTGATCAGAAATATGTCAAAAGGAAGTTTTATCACTGACCCCCACATGGCAGCTGCTGCTATTACATTTGGGAAGCTGAGCTTGGGGAAAGAAATAAACAAAGAGCGAAGATTTAAGAAATTAAGAAAGCAATTTGGAAGACGATAATTAGATCTCCCTTTTGCACCACATTGGGAAAATTAAATTACATTTTTATGAAGGTGTACATATCCTCTCAGAGAAGTATTGTAGAGAGATTATATTTTTAACATTCTCTCTCTTGTAGCCCATTTCTCTTTTTCTTCTGCTTCGAAGCAAGTGGCACTTTTTAGCCTTCAGCTGTTGCAGCCGTTCATCTTCAATAATTGCATTTGCTGCATACATTGCCAACAAATGTGGAGAATAAAATTAGTTTTAAAAAACGAGTCCAAATGGCAGATCTCTAGCAAATATCATATGGAAGGAACTTATATTCTCTGATTTCAGAAATGGAGAAAGAAAGGGGAAGAGAGAGAGAGAGAGAGAAAGAGAGAAATGGAAAAAGGGCAATTTTTATTTCATATTATTAAAAATAGATATTTAAAAGGATTTAGAAAGACATTCAACCATGGATTTTTTACATATTTTTGGCAGGACATTTTAGATAACCTACTCAGTAGTTTTCCAAGTTATGTAATGCATTAACAATAATTGTAAAGACTCACTTGCTATGCAAGAATTATAAATCCAACCACACTGGCTGGATTTACAGGTACATGAGGTTATCTACTGTATGGTTTAGTGTGTTTACAAAAAACAGCCATGCAGTTGTTATGTATCCATAACAACTGCAAATTAAAGCATTTTCCTATGCACTTAAGAAATTTAACCAACTTCAGTAAATTATCATATTTTAAAGAAAGGACTAAATTATATCCTTGCCCATTTGCACTGGCCAAATGCAATAGATATAGCTCATCCCCAAGCAGGCTTCTATGTGATAACAGTATGATATGTACTTCTTAAAAACTGATCCCGACAGAATTAAGAAGAGATGTCAATTCTAATTCAATGCCCAAAACATCACGATCAAAGTCTCCTGCTCAGATGCTTTGCAATCCTTATTCGTTCCTTGCATTTTAAGAAAGTGTTCCATATGAATAAAGGACTGTAGAACATGGTAATTTTCTCTAAAAGGACAAACTGAATAAAACTGCCACCATCCACAGCTTCATTTCTTGATTTCTGTTTCTGCAAACTAATTTTACACTCTGTTTTATGGCGGTCGTTAAGCAAACACTACAGCTGTTCAGGGAATCCACTGTCCACAATGGGTGAGTTTTACCGGAAACCAGAAGTAAATGCTGGTTTTTATTTTTTTTAAAAAAAGTCATAAATTATAAAGTGGGCCAGCTGAGCACCCAAAATGCAACCAGGTGGCCATAGTGAGGAAGGGGATCAGAATTTTGAATACAGGTCATAAGTAACTCTGGGGAGGTCAGTTAGAACAAAGCAATTAATCAATTAATACAATTGAGCATGTCCAGAAATATTTCACAAGAAGAGTCCTCCACTCCTCTGATCGCAACAAAATACCTTATGCCATAAGACTTGAAATTCTGGGTTTAGAAAATTTAGAACTACGCCGCCTTCGGTAAGACCTGAGCTTAGCTCATAAAATCATCTGCTACAATGTCCTTCCTCTCAATGACTACTTCAGTTTCAACTACAACAATACACGAGCACACAATAGATTCAAACTTAAAGTGAACCACTCCAATCTCGACTGTAGAAAATATGACTTCAGTAACAGAGTAGTTAATGCCTGGAATGCACTACCGGACTCTGTGGTCTCATCCCCAAATCCCCAAAACTTTAACTTAAAACTGTCTACTGTTGACCTCACCCCATTATACTACATTACATTACACTACTAACCAGAGCATATAAAACATTTGCTAGACCAATTCTAGAATACAGCTCGCCTGTCTGGAACCCTCACCACATTTCTGACATCAATACAATTGAACGTGTCCAAAAATATTTTACAAGAAGAGTTCTTCATTCCTCTGAAAACAACAAAATACCTTATCCCACCAGATTTGAAATCCTAGACTTAGAAAACTTGGAACTCCGTCGCCTTTGACAAGACCTAAGTTTAACTCATAGAATCATCTACTGTAATGTCCTTCCTGTTAAAGACTACTTCAGCTTTAATTGCAATAATACAAGGGCAACCAATAGATTTAAACTTAATGTTAACCGCTTTAATCTAGATTGCAGAAAATATGACTTCTGTAACAGAATCATCAGTGCTTGGAATACTTTACCTGACTCTGTGGTCTCTTCTCATAATCCTAAAAGCTTTAACCAAAAACTTTCTACTATTGACCTCACCCCATTCCTAAGAGGACCATAAGGGGCGTGCATAAGAGCACAAACGTGCCTACCGTTCCTGTCCTATTGTTTTTTTTTCTTTTTCTTCTTCTTATATATATATATGCTTATACCTCCTAATATTTACTCATATATATGTTTATATACCATATAATTTTTTTGTATGATACTTATATATATTGTTGTGACAAAATAAATAAATAAATAAATAAATAAATAAATAAATAAATAAATAAATAAATAAATAAATAAATAAATAAATAAATTCCTAAGAGGTCTGTAAGGCCTACCATTCCTGTCCTAATGTTCCCTTTAGTTGTATTCATTTTATGTTTTCAATTTATGCTTATATATATTATTTAATATGTATTTGACGAAAGAAAGAAAGAAAGAAAGAAAGAAAGAAAGAAAGAAAGAAAGAAAGAAAGAAAGAAAGAAAGAAAGAAAGAAAGAAAGAGGTTGTAAATCAAGAAGTACCTGTATTTGAAAATTCCCAAAGTCATTGCTGATCACTGTTAGAAATGGGATGTTGATTTTACCAAACCCAAAACTGCGTTCTTTTTGTATTCAGAAAATGTACGCACACAAACTTTCTGAGAACCATCAGAAATTATAACTTGATTGTATCATTCAATTCTTATCCCTTCATAACATATTAGAGCCAGATAATTCCATTCCTATTCTTTCTTTTGCTTCTTCCTGGTATTATTGTCCTGACTTTTATTTAATAAAGATTTATTTTTCGTGCTGCATAATTTTTAAAATCTTGTCACCCTTCTGAAAACCACTTTCAGATCGCTGGCTTGAGAAAAGAGGCAGTATCTTTGAAGATAACTTTATTAATTTAGTAGAGAGTTCTGGCATTTAATGCAGCATATGTTTTAAAGATATTATGGAGACATCTAAAAAGATGCCCCTTGATACCACACATAATAAAAAGCAGCTATAAAATAGCTTGGCTTGCCATTTTTTGCCTGTATTATAACTTCACTTAAAATATTTTTTAAAAAAAAGAAATAAAAATGCTGTGTTGCTCTGACAATGATTTTCGATAGTTTGAGATGGAATGGAACAAAGATTTAACATTAATTGTATGGCACTTTTTTTCAATCCTTAATTATCGAAAGAGACAAGAGGCAGTTGGCAAGATGAAGGAAAATGGTCTCTTGCAATATTTATAACATACATACGTCCTGCTTTGGAATACTTTGGATCTTGGAATGCACTAATTCTGATTTTTTTTTTTTTATTGAAAGAGTTTTAAAAAAACAAAAACATTTCCCCCCTTTTTTCTCCCTCCCTCCCAAAAAAAAACAAAACACCCCCCTCCCTCCCCCACCCCCCGGCTTCCCGGGTCAATCACAAGGTAAAGTTATACATAAACCAAACATAGAATAAAATTTTCCCTGCAAGAAAATTAAGGTCTTTTGGATAAGAATTTGGTGGATTATTCAAAATGTACTGAAGAAGAAGATAAAGTTCCTGCCACAATTTTTCCTTTTGAGAATTATAACGGATTGTACAGGGATTGAGACTAAATTGATTTTGAACTTAATAACAGCAGCAAGACTGTTGATTGGACAATACTGGAAGAAAGAAGAGATACCTACAATAGAAGAATGGATATTGAAAGTTATTAATTTGGCTGAGATGGCTAAAATCTCAGCGTTTTTAAAAGACAATACGCAGGAAAGATATTTAATTGAATGGAAAAAATGGACTGATTATCTACAAAATAGATATCAGATTAAGAAATATCAGATTGCCTTTGAATAATTAGAAAGTTATTTTATGTAATGGGGAGGGGGTTGGGAGACGAAAAGCTTTGGATGTGGTTATTTGGATTGGAAGGGAAAACTAATTCTGATTTTTATTCACAATTTGTGTTTTATTCTTCCTTTTTGTTTCTGCTTAAAATATATGTTCATCTCACTGGTGGGATTCAAATTTTTTTACTACTGGTTCTGTGGGCGTTGCTTGGTGGGTGTGGCGTTGCTTGGTGGGCGTGGCAGGGGAAGTATACTGTAAAATCTCCATTCCCACCCCACTCCAGGAAAAGGTTGCTGCAATCCCCAATTCCTCCCAAACAGCTGGGACTCAGGAGGCAGAGAATAGATGGGGGTGGGGCCAGTCAGAGGTGGTATTTACCGATTCTCCAAACTACTCAAAATTTCCGCTACTGGTTCTCCAGAACTGGTCAGAATCTGCTGAAATCCATCTCTGGTCCATCTCCTAGCAATATACTGCACAAAAAAATACTGCACAAATCAAGAAGAGGGCCGTGAAAATATTTACAGATCCCTCACATCCTGGACATAAACTGTTTCAACTCCTACCCTCAAAACGACGTTATAGAGCACTGCACACCAGAACAACAAGACACAAGAACAGTTTTTTCCCGAAGACCATCACTCTGCTAAACAAATAATTCCCTCAACACTGTCAAACTATTTACTAAATCTGCACTACTATTAATCTTCTCATCGTTCCCATCACCAATCCCTTTCCACTTATGATCACTTAACAACTGTGATGAAAAAGATTGTAAAATGGGGCAAAACTCATTTAAAAATGTCTTGCTTAGCAACAGAAATGTTGGGCTCAATTGTGGTCGTAAGTCAAGGACTACCTGTAGATAAATCAGTAGATGAATCAATAGAAAGGCCCAGATAAATTTCATTCCAACAGCTTGTGGAGTATAACCAACAAAATACATACTAGATGTCTCCCCAGAAAACTAGAAGTTTGAACATTGCAGGGTAAAATCTTGGCAGAAGTACAAGCTGATTTCATGGAGGTATCTTTTCCTCTATTAATTTATTCTATTTAACATAACATAACATCAGAGTTGGAAGGGACCTTGGAGGCCTTCTAGTCCAACTCCCTGCCCAGGCAGGAAAACCTACACCATCTCATATTTGTATGACTGCTCATCTCACGACCATTAGAAAAATACACCTATTGCTTGCATGCAAACTTTGCTGAAAGATTTGATTTGATCCCGGGAAAAAAGTTTGCTTTTTTTCTACTGATCAATATTTGCTATTGCTGGTCAGAAAATTACACGACAGCCCTGTAATGCAAGTACACTGTGAAGCTGTAGGGCAATTGCCATCTATTATCCATGTTCATAAAGGAGCGAAACGGGGGTGAAACTGCATTTTTGGTGCCTTAGCTGTTCAGCTTTATATTAACTGGGTGATTCAAACCCTGACCAAAATGAGTTTAACCCCCTGCACTAAGTAATAGACCTGTGTAACCCATCTCCATCCTTTTATACACTGATAATATAGTAATTCTTTATTTAACACAAGGAACGGCATGAGATTGTGCCTTTATTCCCATTACCCAGCACTGCAGTAGGTAACATCAAATTATTAACTACAATAAAACCAAAGCGGTGATCTTCTCTAAAAGAATGCCTCCTGCATCAATCATATTAAGGTCTTTGTACAATAGGTCAGTGACTCTCAGCTTTTTCTTCACCATGGACCCCCTTTAAATATCATTGGTGGCCATGGAACCCCCTTTAACTCAAGATTTAAATCATAACCTTTTTTCAAGCCTTTACAGACCCCGCTGTGACACTGCAGCCCCCCCCCCACCCCCAGGGACAACAGGTTGAGAACCACTGCAATCAGGAACCATCATTAATGGTAGCTCAGTGGGACCTCCAAACTTTCAAACAGTAGTTTGCATTTCACCCATTACAAGGCTAGTAATCTTTTCCCTGGGAAGTTTTTCAGAACTGGACATCAGCCACGTGTTTTATACGATGCAGATTTGGCACTCTTGAGACAATCCCAAGCAAGGCATTATTTTCTTTTTAAAGAAGTCTGCTAAGTAGGAGACTCATATTGCCTCATAAATTGCATTTTTCCCCCTTTACAAGAATGTAATCCTCTGCCCTGTTACAAGAATTAGGACCCCCCCCACACACACACTGAGAACATGTTTTGAACTAGCAGGATTGTACATTTGCATTTGGATAGTTATTTCAAAGAAGGTTTTCAGGAACTGCCACTCTCTCTCTCTGATTTCAAAAACCGGAAGAAAGATAGAAATATTAAAATGTTTTAATATTTAGGATAAAGAAAGTTAGAGATAAGAGTACAGTGCTCATAGAACGTTCACTATAAGTAATGGTAATGAAATGAACATGAAGATTGAAGACTGGTCTTGAAGTGACTGTTAACACAAAATCTACTTCTTAGGTTAAAGTTCTGGGTAATTGAACTTTGTTGGTGTTCGGTTTATTTTTATTTATTTTTTTATTTTATCAAACACAACAATATATATAAGTATAAGCATGAAATAACCACACAAATTGAATACAACCAAAGGGAACGTTAGGACAGGGATGGTAGGCACGCTGGTGCTCTTATGCACGCCCCTTACAGACCTCTTAGGAATGGGGTGAGGTCAACAGTAGACAGACTTTGTGTTGTATCCAACACTTTGCAACCCCATGGATCATGGCATGCCATCCCCCCTCCCCCATCCTCGGTCTCCCAGATTTTATCCAAATTCATGTTTATTGTGTTCATGATACTATCTAACCATCTCATCTTCTACATCCATTTCTCCTTTTGCCTTGAAATTTTCCCAACATCAGGGTTTTTTTCCAAGGAGTTCTGTCTTCCTTCTCATTTGGTGGCCATAGTATTCGAATTTCAGCTTCATTATCTGTCCTTCCAAAGAACAGTCAGGGTTGATTTTCCCTTAGGACTGCCTGATTTGATCTCTTTGCAATCCAACAGACTCTCAAGAATTTTCTCCAACACAATTTGAGAGCATCAATTTTTTGGTGCTTCCTTATGGTTCAACTCTCACAGCCAGACATTACTACTGGGAAAATCATAGTTTTGACTGTACGGACCTTTGTCAGCAAGGTGATGTCTCTGTTTTTTTAATATATTGTCTAGGTTTGCCATAGCTAGACATTGCATTCAATTAGAAGACTTAGTACCCATATGAAGGTCATTATAACTTAACTATCCTGCTTGAGTGCGTATAGTCAAGGCTATGGTTTTCCCAGTTGCAATGTATGGCTGTGGAGGCTGGACCATAAGAAAAGCTGAGTGCCAAAGAATTGAGGCCTTTGAACTCTGGTGCTGGAGAAGACTCCTGCAAGTCCCTTGGACTGCAAGGCGAACAAACAAGTCAGTTCTAGAGGAGATCAATCCTGACTGCTCTTTAGAAGGCCAGATCCTGAAGATGAAACTGAAATACTTTGGCCACCTAATGAGAAGGAAGGACTCCCTGGAGAAGAGCCTAATGCTGGGAAAGATTGAGGGCGAAAGAAGAAGGGGACGACAAAGAACGAGGTGGCTGGATGGAGTCACTGAAGCAGTCAGCGTGAGCTTAAATGGACTCCAGAGGATGGTAGAGGACAGGAAGGCCTGGAGGAATGTTGTCCATGGGGTCGTGATGGGTCAGACACGACTTCACAACTAACAACAACAAAATCCTGCTTGAATAAAGCAATTAAAAATAATAGCATTTTCTTAGCTTAGTAAGGCTGCTCAGAAACGTCCTCCTGAAGAGACCTTATAGCAGTGTTTCTGCATTTTACTTCCAGATCATAACACCTTTTAAACTTGCAGGGGAAACCCACATGTTCCAACAATTTTCATGCTTTGGTTCAGCAGTGAAATGACCTGAAAAAACGAGTTATTGCCTGTGGTGATCAGTGATCAGCTGTTTCGTCCAACTAGACCGAAAGGTGGGGGGGGGGGAATAGTTGAACATAAATATGTTCCAGGAGCCTCTTCTGTTTCTTCCTTAAGCATTCTTTCAATATGGTCAGAGCTAGTTTGCTCTTGGGGCACTTTTAGCATGAGGAACAGATGTTTGGAGAAAGTGGGCAACACAAAGGACTTTGTCAATGACATTGAAGTATCTGGTATTGAGTTTCTGCCACAGGATGCTAATTGATGCCATCTATGAGTTAATAAATTGCCTTCAATGAAGTTGGGCCTATTAAATTCAGCCAAGGCCTTTTAGTTTGGCATTTTGTGGTGTTCCAATGAAACCATTCTCTCCTTGCAAGGTGTTTTGAGCATTTTTGATCATTTCTGTTATTGTTGTTCATGAAGGACTCCGGGGGAGCTTAACTGACAAAGGTTGCAGAAGAAAATGCTGCTCAGTATTCAGATACACGCTGATACATTTTAAAGAACCACAACAGCAAGTAAATTACCACTGTTGCTGCCATTAGTCTAGTAAATTTCATTTCCTTCCTACTAGAGCCTGGTGTTAATCATGCTTTTATGCTATATACACTACCTTGGCATTATGTAGCAATTAGCAAATGTACTGCTAATTAATTTTACTTTGTAATGCAAATCCTGCTAAACTTTGAAGTCATAACATTTCAAGCTTCTGATGATTACAAGGTCGGTTTCGTATTCAGCACAATATTCGTAAGACTAATGAATGCATTTAATATGCAGCAGGGTATCCTGTGTTTTTCCCTGGTGGTCATTAACATTTATCAGTAGGTACTGTGTTTAGATACTAAGTTCTGGGTGGCCAGGAAGAAACATAAAAATATTTCAATTAATTGAAACTTTAAAGGTGGCCCCAGTAACAACAAAGGGTGTCTTCAGGGGCGGAATGAGACTTTTTGCCTCGAACTCTTGGCACTGCCTGTTTCTCCACCACGGTTTTGTCTCCGCGTTATTACGCTTCAGCACTTGGGCCATGGCCCCTCCATCCCAGTCCCTTCGCCGTGGCCCATTTGTTGCAGTACAGTTCACGTTGGGCTTTTGGGTGCACAGGACAGTTCAAAGCCAGCCATTCGGTGTAGGGGCTCGGTGGCTGCAATTCAGAGGGAGGCTCTGTCAGTTTGGAGCTTCAAACTGTTGTGCCTTGCCCGCCCTCCTCTCCTCAGCCGAGGAGCCCTCCCATCTCCTGCTATCTGAGCCAGAGACTGATAGTGAAGAAGAATGGCCTGGCATGCCTCCAGCCCCCAGCCCTGGCACCATGCCCGGACAGACTGAGCAAACAAACCTCCCTCCTACAGCGTGTGAGCATGAAGCCAGCCACGAGCTAAAATTGCCGGCAGCTGAGCAGGAGGACGAAAGGTGGGCAGATCCCCGCTTACGGAGAATGGAGAGGTGACGTAGCAAAAGGAAGGGAGGGGCAGGCCTGGATAAGTGCTGAGTCATGGAGCCACACCCCATGGCCTATATAAAGGATCTGCTTTTTGGCATTCCTTGAGTCAGGCAAAGTCTCATCTGCTTGCTGAAGTCACACCTTGGATTCCTGCCTGCCCTGAGAACTCTGACAGGAATTTGGCAAAGCTGCAGAGGCTTTGTGGCCATGCTTGATACAGACTTCCCAGACCCGGCTGTCAGAGGAGGAGAGGGACACGACACAAACTGTCCTGTGCGCCCAAAAGCCTAATGCGAACTGTATTGCGACTAATGGGCTGCGGCTATGGGACTGGGACGGAGGGGCTGTGGCCCAAAGTGCCGGGGCGTAATAACACGGAGGCAAAACCCTGGTGGAGAAAAAGGCAGCACTAAGAGTTTGAAGCGAAAAGTCCTAGACCCCCTTCAGGGGATGCTAACCTCTGGAATTTGTACGTTTCTTAAATGTAATTTTGAGTAGTAAACCTCAGAGATAGCATGTGCATTTATCACTAATAGCTGGACAGTTAAAACACAGGTCACCCTTGGTACTTCAGAGTAGAAGAACACTCAAATTTTCCTTCTAGGCATATAGAGTTAAGGCCACAGATTTATACAAGGAAGGCTCACACTTAAATGCTCCCAACAACCATAAAACCTATTGGGGATTTTGAGTCACTGTCTCAGTTAAACTTGAATCTCTCTTCCAGTGATGCTTTTGCATTGGTCAAATGAAAAGAACCCCCATGCGTACTGCCTTGAACCCTCAAATAAAAAAATCTGATTATAATTGCAACCAATGAATAAAAAAAAATATGAGGTAGATATAGGAATAAAGGCAGTTGCTTGTTTGGGAGGGAACAAATAGCAATGGAGGGGGAGAGAGGCTTCAATTTTATTTCACCTCACTCGACAGAAGAATTGTTGCTTTTAATCAATCCTCCCCCAAAATAGGCTGAGTAGGGTATCTATAATAAATTTGAGTTTGTTTCATTTGTATGGGTGAATGCTCAACAGCGGTGTTAAAATAGCACTTTGGCTGTTCACTGTCATCCTGAAGCCATTAGACAGTTCAGCTCCATGATTCATTGTTTGGCTTTCCAATGGAGGATTCTCAGATACCGCTTCATTATTGGTAGCCATATTGGATAGAGAAAGAAGAGCGGCATGGTGGCCTGGAGGTGAAGTCTCTTGCCTCACACTCGGGAAGTTGAGAGTTCAATCCTAGACAGTGACAGATGTTTCCCTATCAGGGTGCAACAAGAAGGTATCTGCTGCAAACTTCACATAGGCGTCAGGAAGGGCATCTGGCCAGTAAATGCTCAGCTCCATTCAGTTGCCCCAATTCCATCCTGATAAAAAGGGATTACAGGGTCATAAAAAATGGATAGAGAAGGAGGGAATCAAGGGCCAGCATCAGCTGGAATGGGGGTGGGCAAGAAAGGGACAGCTTGGTCTAGCTTAAAAACAAATAAAACATAATGGAGAACTATAGAAGAAAATCTACAAGGATTTTCTTAGAAAATCTTTTTCTAAGGCTCTGGAGAAAAACGTTTGGTGAATAATTTCAGCTCGATTTCAAAGAGGAATATATAATTTTCCAAATTTCCTGTAACTCTTCTGGTTTAAAAATATTAGTTATGATTTCTCCATACACTCTGAATTTCAAAAGACTGTTTCCTCTACCCCATTCTGTTTGGAGGCTGGGAGAAAATATTTAAGATAATGGCTTTTATTCTTCTAAGAATAAATTAACCCTAGGAAGATAGTGAATCTCATTACGGATGCCTTTCAGCAAATTTCTGGCATTCTTTTAAAGTCAAACTTTAAAGTATAATGTACTGATCTGTTAAAATCTTTCCTCTAATGATATTTAAGTGATGGAAATGTGTATCAATGCATTCAGGCACTGTATTGATTTCATAACTAAAGCTACTGAGTCCCATCAAAGCACTTTTGATACATGCAGGATGCACAATGCTCTTTAAAAAAGATTCTTTAGTGGGAAAAGACTGAGTCAAAGTCATTATCCTGGAAAACCTTGACAAAAGAAGGGAAAAGAGGCGGGGGAGAGGGAGAGAAATCAATGGGGAGAAGATATGCCTTAAGGAGAGCAATGTGGAACATGTAGTTGGTATGGTTTGACAGCCGCGGATAGAAAAACATTACAGAGGGTGGTTAGCATGGCACAAAACATAGTGGGCTGTCCCCTGATACCACTAGATGAGACCGCTAGGGCTCGCTGCCTTAGAAGAGTGAGGAAAATTCTTAGGGACGACTCTCACCCTGGTTATCACTTCTTTACCCTCCTACCATCAGGAAGGATATATAGAAGCATAGTGTCGTGTCCCACTCCTCCGCTGATGGCTGGGTCAGGGAAATCCGAATCAGGTGTGCCTCTGCAGCTCTGCCAAAGTCCTAGCAAAGTCCTCAGGGCAGGCAGGAGACCAGAAAGTGACTTCAGCAAGATATGTTTAGACTTTGCCTGACTCAGAGAATGCCAGAAAGCAGATCCTTTATATAGGCCATGGGGTGTGGCTCCATGACTCAGCACTTATCCAGGCCTGCCCCTCCCTTCCTTCTGTTGCCTCCGCCTATCAAGTCTTCTGACGCGAGGGTCACTCCAGTCAGCAGCTGTTGGTAATAGACCTCCCTCAGGCTCACATGCTGTGGAGGAGGGGGAGGGGTCTAGTTGCTCCGTTTGCCTGGGCATGGAGCCAGAGCTGGGGGCTGGAGGTATTTCTTCCTCTTCAGCCTGTCTGGGCATGGAGCCAGGGCTGGGGCCGGGAGGCATACTAGAACATTCCTCCGTGTTCGGAAGCAGATAAGAAGACCCCGGCTGAGGTGAGATTGGACAAGACACAACACATAGCCAGCCACACAAACAGGCTGAAGAACATTTTATATCCATGGACTGTCAGACTCCTGAATGAGAAATAACATCATAACTACGTAGTATGATGGACTGCAGGGCCGGTGCAATGGGTAACATGTTCACACTGGTGCAATAGGACTGGGTGTTTTGTTAACATGATTTATCGGGTTAGAGATTTTCTGTCTTCACTGTGAGTTGTTTTGTGTTGGGGTGGTGGTGGTGCACTGTGGGAGCTCAACCAATCTCATTGCACATATGTTGTGCACTGACAATAAAGGTTTGAATTGAATTGAACAGTCCTAAAGAGGGAAGGAGAAATATGGTCCCATTTCTACGCGCTACACTTCTTGGATTCCATGTAATATTTCTTTCCAACTTTCTTGATTGCGGAAAACAAATCCAGCAAAGGACCAATCTTTGTGCTGAAAAAGGAAACCAGCCTCTTTTAGAAGTAGCAAAACTTATATTAGAAGTAGAGAGACAGCTTTGAGAATTTGAGCTTTTGAAACTCCTCTTTTTAATGTGTTCTGGAAAGCTGGCGGAAGTCTTCTCAATACAAAGGGTTCATCCTCTCTGTTATTTCTGACTCCTTGATGAGGATGAAGAGAAGGAAAATCAATGGGGCAATTTTCTAACCCTTTTCTCATTAGACCTGTTACACTTCAGCCCAATGAAATACGACAACCATCTCTCCCAGATATTGCAAAGAGTCACAATCACACTTTTATCACAACCAGCAGATTCTCCACTATTCGAATAGTGCTATTCACTATTCAGTATTCACTAATTCGAGCAAATCCACCCTTAAGAAGACCCACGTTAATGAATTATTATTTCAGGGACAAATTGTTTGTTCCAAAGCTTTATGGGTTTGTCACTCAGAGAGTTAAGAGTCCTTCTGATCAAACTTTCCTGAATAGCTCATCAAATATTATATATCTATTGTGAGCATACCCTCTACCGAGAAGGATGCTTGTAATAAATAAATAGATTGTAATAAAGCATTGTTTGAGAGTATCTTCAGGGATGTGGTGGGGGAAGAAGAGGATAATGCATACAGAATTTTCTTCTGCATATTTCTCCTACTTGTTCTCATTCAGTTGGATCACCGAATGTGCTTTCCACAATACTTTCAAAAGAAAAGATGGGCAGAGAGCTCTTCTGAACTCAAGGCGGTCAAGGAAGGTGCATCCTTTATTGTGAAATCATTTTTTCTAGTGCTTTTCAGCATATCTTGCTTCTTATGTTTCTAGGCCTGTGATGGCGAACTTATGGTTTGCATGCCAGAGTTGGCATGCAGAACCCACTCTGTGGGCACGTGCAACATTGCCACTGGAGAGCCAGAAAATGGCCTGAAAATGGCCAAAAACCAGATCAGTTTTCTGGGTGTTTCCAGGCCATTTGCCTGCTGTTTTCTGGGATTTTTCTGGGATATTTTTCGGGATGTTTTTCGGGCTGCCTTTGGCCCAGAGGAGGGCCTGGAAAACGGCCTGAAAACAGCCTAAAAAATGGCCTGAAAATGGCCCAAAAAATGCCCCCCAAAACAGGCATGTGTGTGCCGGCCAGTCGGTCTTCAAGTTTCCGGTGCTCCAGCGCGAGCAAATGCATGCACATGCAGGCACGTTCCGGTTTTGGGCACTCGGTGCTGAAAATGTTCACCATGACTGTTCTAGGCAATCCTAACTGTCCACCTTTTCAAACTGGAAGTGTTAGAATGAAGGAAAGATATGTCACAGAAAGCATCAATAGCCCTTCCTCCACCCCCATCAGCAAGTCCACTAATTACTGAGCAGTGTTGAGCTTCAGGGTTTAGTGAGCATGATCTAGACAGCAGATTTTTTGATGTCAGGCAAGGTAATCTGCTACACAAACCACAAGCAACTGCCTGGGCTCCTGTCTTTATAGCTTGGTGACCTGATTTCTGTTTCGTCCTTTGCTGAGCTAGTTTCCTATTGGTGCATTTGATGCAGGTTGGTCTCAGCTAAAAACCAATTAGAAGTCCAGTCGCCTATCTATAAAGATATAGGACCCCAATTAGTCCCTGCTCTGTTGCCCGAGATCTGCCCCCTCGCCTTCTGAAAGGAACTTTAGGAAATCTGCTCTTTAAACCATGGTTACTAAACCCTGAAATTTAACACTGCCCTGTAGAAGTATATTCCATTTATTATTGCACCGGAGTTGTATTTTAACTAACTAAATAAATACACCACCAAGAAAAAATAAAAAGAAAACCTAAAGCCTCCTGAGATGGAGCAAAACCCTGTATACTTTTTAGAAAGAACAATAAAAAATTGTGAGATGGTGTTTTTCAGCAAAGCATTAGAAAGAGATGGTAGAACTTAGCAACAATTTCATGTTTGCTTTGTTCTTCAGTTCTAGTGGAGGGGCATGTCTATAATTGTTATAGATCAAGACAGACACAGACTTCAGAGGATAATTACAACTGCAAAAAAAACAACGGCTACCAACCTGCCTTCCATTGAGGACCTGCATACTGCAGGAGTCAAAAAGGGGGCTGTGAAAATAATTACAGACCCCTCACATCCTGGACATAAACTGTTTCAACTCCTACCCTCAAAACGACGCTATAGAGCACTGCACACCAGAACAACTAGACACAAGGACAGGTTTTTTTCCAAACGCCATCACTCTGCTAAACAAATAATTCCCTCAACACTGTCAAATTATTTACTAAATCTGCACTACTATCAATCTTCTCATCGTTCCCATCACCCATCTCCTCCCACTTATGACTGTAAGTTTGTTACTTGTATCCTTACAATTTATATTGATATTGTTTCCTGATTGCTTATTTGTACCCTATGACTATCGTTAAGTGTTGTACCTTATGATTCTTGATCTTTTCTTTTATGTACACTGAGAGCATGTACACCAAGACAAATTCCTTGTGTGTCCAATCACACTTGGCCAATAAAAAATTCTATTCTGTTCTATCAAAATCTTCCAATAGGAGCAGAATAAAAACCAAAATTGACTGCATAGTTCCTTATCTTGCCTTACTATCGACTCTCTGGAAGGCATCAAGGGGAAGGCAAAGCCAGAGATAGAAATTGCTTCCCTTATTGGGAGTCTCAAGGTTTTTCATTGCTCTCTTATCAATTGATCCATTATACCTGTTGCCAGAACTTCTAAAGCAAGCAGACTTAGTCTCCCTGCTTTTCTTCAAACCCTTGTGAGAGAAATAGGGATGACTATCTAGGTAGCCCACCATCCTTCACTGAAGGAATTCCATGCAAGGTTAATATCAATCATCTTTAGATCATTCAGTGAAAGGCAATGATTGCATCTGAAGAAAAAAAGGAACAGCCAAAAAAAGAAAAACCCCAAAACCCAAAAGCTTCTCATTCTGCAGAGCAAGGTCTATAGTATTCTAGTCCCTAGACAGAGTAATTATGTTACAGGGAAGAAATGTGCTTCTCCTATCCTCTGCTATTAATATGTTTTTGATTTAAGGAACTATTACTGTAATTGAAAAAATGGCTACCAGTGTTAAACTGTGCATTTACAAGGAATAAAAAAAAAAAAGAAGACTCTAAAATCTTGCTTGCAATTAACACTTGCTAAGAACATTTAAAACTTCACATATTTTCAGTTAACAACATAGGGAACATAGATACACAGTTATTAAGAAGAGGCTATTTCCATTTAGCCTAGCTGAAATATAGTCTCTATAGCATGTTCAATTAAAGGCATTCTACAAAGAGATAAAGGTTTGTTTTTAGTAATGTTTTGACTATTACCATCCTATTACCTATTGTTTCAATTTCTGGGTCTGATTTTTAACCAGGAATCCAGCAGTTCTAGATCAGGGGTCTCCAACCTTGGCAACTTTAAGCCTGGAGGACTTCAACTCCCAGAATGCCCCAGTCAGCTTTGCTGGCTGGGGCATTCTGGGAGTTGAAGTCCTCCAGGCTTAAAGTTGCCAATGTTGGAGACCCCTGTTCTAGATGATAGTTCTCACAACTTTTGACCATAAGTTATGACGGCTTATTTCAGAGAAATGGTAGCCTGATGCATCTTGAAGGCTCCAAGTTGATCTAAAATGTTCTCAGTTGCCTAACTTTAGAAAGTACACAAATAAGAGCTGACCTCCCCCTCTCTTTTTTGTGGGATGTCCTAGGCATGCAACATACAATGCCTTTAGGGTTAAAAGAAGCTGTGTTTTGGGAGATAAAGCTCAGGTTTCATATGCAGAAAGCTGCAAATGTAAATCCTCAGATGGCATTTCTGTTTGGATCTGAGAAGAATGAAGAACAATTATCAATAGCAATAGCACTTAGACCTATATACCGCTTTACAATGCTTTACAGCCCTCTCTAAGCGCTTTACAGAGTCAGCCTCTTGCCCCCAACAATCTGGATCCTCATTTTACCGACCTCGGAAGGATGGAGGGCTGAGTCAACCTTGAGCCTGGTGAGATTCGAACTGCCAAACTTCAGGCAGCTGGCAGTTAGCAGAAGTAGCCTGCGGTACTGCACTCTAACCACTGCGCCACCAAGGCTCACAATAGAGGGAAACATTGTATGTCCTTGAGCACAATGGTTCAGTATGATTATTATGACCTCTAACAATAGATCAAAAGTACTTGCAACTTTACTTATTGAAAGCCTGTTCAGTTAGTAGCCAGTAACCACTTGTCTGTATAAAACCCATTACTAATTTCACTGGATGGCTGAATTTATTGCTTGATGTCTTAGAGAGTTTATCAATAATAAGGGGAGACTGCTATTAGTCCCTGCCAGGGAAAGATGGACCCGAGTTCAGATTCTGATACATACAACCAATGTATTTCTGAGACAGAAGAAAAAATTGATTTCAAAGGATCCGCTGCTCCAAAAGAAGACACATTTATATTCTGGTTTCACAAGGCTGCCAAATTCAACTCATCCAGGCTTAATCATCAAATGGTAGCATGTCTACAAAGAGCTAGAGGCCACTTAGACTGCAGAGAAGCAGTATTTTCACTTGCATCTTATATCAGGGACTTGAAGGATGGAAGCAAAGATCATAAAAAAAATATTCAGAATAGAGATTGTGGTCTGTTTCGGCGTCCTATACAGATTAAAGTAAAAGTGACTTTTTTCTCTTTTTTTTAGTTCCAGGCCCCACAAATACAACTTATAAGGCAGGAAATAAGGTGTGTGTGTGTGTGTATCTATCTATCTATCTATCTATCTATCTATCTATCTATCTATCTATCTATCTATCTATCTTTAGTTATTCGGGTTTTCTCCCACATAAAATTAGAAGTGTCTTGGCGATGTTTCGACGAAGTCTCATTCGTCATCTTCAGGCTTCAGCTTCATGCTTCTAGGAGCACTTCCAATTTTACGCAGGAGAAAACCCGAATAACCAAAGACCTACATACAAACACCCGCGAAAACCTCAGAAAAGTTGGTTTCTTGGAACCAACTTCTTCCCTGGTCCAACACCTTAAAGCCACAGGACACGATATTGACTTTAAAAAAACCAGAACTATCGCCAAAACTGAACACTTTAACAACAGAATAATCAGAGAAGCCATCGAGATAGAAAAACGCCCACACAGCATGAAAAAACGAGATGATACCTCCCGCCTACCAGCCATTTGGAAACCCGCCCTTATTGACAAACGAGTCCTTAACATGAGGAATGACACCAGACCCACACTCACGAGGTCCACACAGGATGTCACCACCACACATCCACCCAGAAAGCAGACCCAAACCTACACTGATCAGGAAGCACGACCAAGGACCAGAAGCCAGACCGCAGCTGCAACATTAGCCATTTCAAACCCCTCCAATCCATACATGCAGCAGACTGATACCCACTACGAAGATGTAGCACGACCACGACCACGAAGCCAAACAGCAGCAGTGCAGCTCACCAGCTCAAATCCCCCTGCAACTCAGACTAATTTGACAACCAAGCCCCCACCCAAACAGGACACACCCCCATCCAATCAGAGCACACACACACAAAAAAAAAACCATCCAATCAGAGCACAGCCAAGCTCCCACCCAATCAGTTCAAACCCCCACTAGCAGTTAAAAAGGAAGAAACAGCTGCAATCACACATTGCTCCCAGAAGCACGAACCTGAAGCCTGAAGATGACGAATGAGACTTCGTCGAAACGTCGCCAAGACACTTCCAATTTTACACGGGAGAAAACCCGAATAACCAAAGACCTACATACGAACACCCGCGAAAACCTCAGAAAACATATATATATATATACATACACACACATATATATAATATTTGTATTGGGAAATATAAAAGGGACATTACACTCCAGTGAGAGCTTCACTCTCATATAAATTGGTTGGTGTTTAACAGGACATTGGAGAGGAGAGGAAAACCCCTTTTTAAATGATCATTTCATTTTGTTCCCCTTGCACAAACGCTGTGCCTACCTCATCTCAATCCTATTATTTGATTTTGTGCTATTGGGTTAAAATGAGTTTTTAGGTACTTAACTATTGCCACCCAAAGGTCTAATCAGGAAAAGAAAAAGAAAATACTTGGGTGAGATATTGGATTGCAATGATAGGTCTTTTGCCAGATTATTTAAAGAATAACAGAATTTCAAAAGCAAAGTGGGCCTCTGGTGGCTCAAGAGCCTAATGCAGTCTGTTATTAACAGCAGCTGCTTGCAATTATTGCAGGTTCAAGCCCCACCAGGCCCAAGGTCGACTCAGCCTTCCATCCTTTATAAGGTAGGTAAAATGAGGACCCAGATTGTTGGGGACAATAAGTTGACTTTGTATATAATATACAAATGGATGAAGACTATTGCTTAACACTGTGTAAGCCGCCCTGAGTCTTCGGAGAAGGGTGGGATATAAATGCAAATTAAAAAAAAAGTCTTTCCTAAATAAGAGGTCATTTCTGACAGTGTTTGCTTTTAAAAGTTCCTAACCTCCCTCCAGTGCTTCCAGCTTTATAGATGTAGATTCAAATAAACAAGGAGTGGGCTGCTGGGGGTTCCCAGGGATTCGAAAGAACCTCTAGCTAAGATTCTGTGCAGTTCGGAGAACCCCCAAATGCCATTCCTAGCTGGCTCCACCCACCCCTCCTGTTAGATTCGGGCAATAACGAGGCAGGAGACCAGGATAGTGACAACAGCTCTTTACTATATGGTGAACCCAGCAACCAGTGCCCGGGAAAACCTCTCCTTATATACAGTTTAGCCGGTGGCTTCAACCAATCAGCAACGTGCTTTTTCCCGCCAAAACTTTTAAAGATACATTACACTCCTTCCCTCCCAGAAAACACTTTACCACTATTTACATAATATTTACATCTTATTTTTCGACGTAATCACGCAAGTAGACTGGGCGTCTCCTGACTCTTTCAGACCTGCGCAATTCATTCTCTGGGAGTGAGTCGAGCTGGCCGGAGGGACTGTTTGTTCCTCTCAGCTCCTCCTCTAGGCCATCCGGCCCTGGATCATCTGCAGAGTCTTCCGTGGTGTCTTCAGGATGAACCAGTTGGCATCGCTGGACCGCCTGGAACTCAGATAAGTCCCTCGTTTGCCCCGGGTTTGAGTCAGCTGTGGATTCCAACATTGAATAGTCAGGGCATGTTTCGTCTGATTCTGTATTACCTGTTATGCGTTTTCTTATCTGGTCTATGTGGCGCTTCCATACCCGGCCATCCCCCAACTCTATTAGATATGACTTTGGTCCTGTTATTTCTAGGATTGTTCCTGCTAACCAGGTCGGGCCCTCGCTGTAGTTGTGTGCCCACACTAGGTCGCCTGTTGCCATCTCTCTTGTTTTACCGTGTGCCCCTTTGTAACCGTCTGGTGTGTAGTTTGGGTTTAAACGGTCTAGTGGGCACCTAAGCTTCCAACCCATTAATAGTTCGGCCGGGCTGAGGCCAGTTGTGACACAGGGGGTTCTGTGTTGGACTGCTAGGAATGTGTCGATTTTTGTTTGCCAATCGCCTGGCTTGATTCTGGACAATGCTTCCTTTGCGCTCCGAACGAAACGTTCTGCAAGGCCGTTCGTCGCAGGGTGGAAAGGCGCCGAGAGGACATGCCGGATGCCCTCCTCTGCCAAGTACCCCTCAAACTGGGTTGCCGTGAATTGCGGGCCGTTATCGGAGACTAAAGTGTCGGGCAACCCATGGGTTACAAATAGGTGCCGTAGGACTGAGATCACGGCCTCGGCTGTCATGGATCTCATGAGAATGATTTCCAGCCATTTGGAGTAGGCATCGACTACTACCAGAAAGGTTTGGCCGTGGAAGGGGCCGGCAAAATCGATATGGATCCTAGACCAGGGGCCCTGGGGTCTCTCCCATTCCCGAATCGGGGCCGTTGGGGGTAGCGGTCTGGACTCCTGGCAGGCCTGGCATTTCCCTACCCTTTCAGCAATTTCTGAGTCCATTAAGGGCCACCACACATAGCTTCTTGCTAGACCCTTCATTCGCACGATCCCTGGGTGACCTTCGTGAAGGAGATCCAATACCTTTTTCCTCAATTTCTCCGGGATCACCACTCGATCCCCCCATAGCAGGCACCCCCCTTGGGCCGAGAGTTCCCCACGTTTTTTTACAAACTCTTTAAAACGCTCGCCCGGCGCAGCGGGCCAACCTCTTTGTACCCAACCAATTACAGTTCTTATTGTAATGTCCTTATACGAAGCCCGAGCCACCTCTTTGGATGTGACTGGGCCAGAGTCCAAAGAGTCAATTAGCAGAACTGGTATCCCCGGAGTGGGGTCTTCGATAGTCTCTGGTAACGGGCATCTGCTCAGGGCGTCTGCATGCCCCAATTCCTTTCCTGGCGGTGTAGTAATTTGTAAGAATACGCTGCCAGGAAGATAGTCCATCGGGTCAGTCTTGGCGAAAGTGCCACGGGCGTTGGGCGGTCGCCTGCCAGCAGACCTAGCAAAGGTCTATGGTCCGTGATGATTTCAAAATCACGACCAAATACATACTCATGGAATTTCTTTACTCCTGAGACTATAGCCAAGGCTTCCTTATCAAGCTGGCTATAATTCCTTTCAGTTGATGACATGGTTCGGGAGTAGTATGCAATAGGGGCTTCTGTGCCATTTGGTAACCTGTGGCTGAGCACAGCCCCCACCCCATAGGGAGATGCATCGCAGCTTAACACTAATGGCAGCGTGCCATTGTATTGGATAAGGAGGCTATCACTCGTTAGGAGATTCTTTACCCCTTCGAATGCCCTAGCTTCCGCCTTTCCCCAAGACCATGCAGCCGTCTTTGCTAGTAATTTATGCAGCGGCTCGGCTACTGTTGCCTTATTCCTTAAGAATACGCGTAGAAGTTGACCAGACCTAAGAATGCCTGTAACTCCGTTTTGTTCTTTGGAACCGGGGCCTTCCTGATGGCCCGTACCTTGCTCTCAGTGGGGTGAATCCTTCCCTGTCTATCCGGTAGCCCAGGAATTCCACAGACTCAACCCCGATCTGGCATTTGTTCAGTTTAACTGTGAGACCGGCAGACGGAAAATGCCCAAAACTTTTCGCAGCCTTGCCCTAATTCCTTTCCTGGCCGGTGTAGTAATTTGTAAGAATACGCTGCCAGGAAGATAGTCCATCAGGTCAGTCTTGGCGAAAGTGCCACGGGCGTTGGGCGGTCGCCTGCCAACAGACCTAGCAAAGGTCTATGGTCCGTGATGATTTCAAAATCACGACCAAATACATACTCATGGAATTTCTTTACTCCTGAGACTATAGCCAAGGCTTCCTTATCAAGCTGGCTATAATTCCTTTCAGTTGATGACATGGTTAGGGAGTAGTATGCAATAGGGGCTTCTGTGCCATTTGGTAACCTGTGGCTGAGCACAGCCCCCACCCTATAGGGAGATGCATCGCAGCTTAACACTAATGGCAGCGTGCCATTGTATTGGATAAGGAGGCTATCACTCGTTAGGAGATTCTTTACCCCTTCGAATGCCCTAGCTTCCGCCTTTCCCCAAGACCATGCAGCCGTCTTTGCTAGTAATTTATGCAGCGGCTCGGCTACTGTTGCCTTATTCCTTAAGAATACCGCGTAGAAGTTGACCAGACCTAAGAATGCCTGTAACTCTGTTTTGGTCTTTGGAACCGGGGCCTTCCTGATGGCCCGTACCTTGCTCTCAGTGGGGTGAATCCCTTCCCTGTCTATCCGGTAGCCCAGGAATTCCACAGACTCAACCCCGATCTGGCATTTGTTCAGTTTAACTGTGAGACCGCAGACCGGAAAATGCCCAAAACTTTTCGCAGCCTTACCCTAATTCCTCTAGATTCTCAGCGGATACCAGTACATCGTCAAAGTATGGTACCACCCTGGTAGGCCCTGCAATAGCCGCTCCATTAGGTTCTGAAATAACCCTGGAGCCACACTAACCCCAAACTGTAACCGGGTACACTTAAAAGCCCTCTGTGAGTCACAATTGTCTGCGCTTGGCTGTGCTGCTATCTACGGGCAGCTGTTGATAGGCTTGGGCCAAGTCTAGCTTGGCAAAACTTGCCCTTGCCCCATTGAGTGCAGTAAGTGCTGTACCACCGAACGGGTAAGCACTCTTTGCAACGCTTTGTTAGCGTTGCCTTGTAGTCAGCGCAAATCCGGACCGACCCGTCCGGTTTGACTGGGGTGACTATAGGGTCTCCCACTTAGCATGGTCAACTGGCACTAGAATTCCCTGGTTTACTAGCTTGTCCAGTTCGGTCAATCCTGGGCTTTAGGGCTAACGGGACCCTCCTAGCCTTTAGGCGGATAGGGGCAACTTGGGGTCTAAGTTAAAGAGATAGGGGTCCCGTGTACTTGCCCAGGCAGTCTCTGAAAACGTCCCCAAATTCTTTCACGTGTGCGTCTTTGAGGTCGACTTCGTTTCTGAAGATTCCAGTCACTCCCATGCCCAATGCTCGGAACCAGTCCAGTCCCAACAAGCTTGGCAGGGTCCCATCCACGATGGTGATGGGCAGAGTTTTCTTGTATTGTCCATACTCGGCGTGGACGGACGTTACCCCTCGAACAGGGATGCGATTCCCTGGTAGTCTTGTACCTTTAATTTCTGTGGTTGCAGCTTGCGCTTTGCGATGGCGGGTAAGGCTCTCACGAGAGTGTCCCAGGACATGATCGTGATCGATGAGCCGGTGTCCACCTCCAATCGGCACGGCACCCCCTCAATCTTTGCCTTTGTAAAGATTTTTTTCTCTAGGCGAGTTGATGCGTGACCCACTCTCACGACAGTCTGATTCAACTTTGCGCCTTTTTTAAACTGACCATTCGCGGGCCGCTTCGCCGTTCCCGCGCTCTGATTGGCCGGTTTGAATTTTTGGCGGGAAGGTTGGGGAGCTCGACAGACCTGTGCTAGGTGCCCCTTCCTTTCGCATCGCCGACAAGTTGCATCTTTAAATCTGCATTGTTGTCGTTGGTGTTGCCCTCCGCAACTCGCGCAGTCGCCCCGGTCGTCTTTCTCCGGCCTCCCGGTGTGGAAGACTCCTTCCTCCTCCTCACCGTCCGATTCGGCCTGGACTTAAAAAGGAAGAAACAATTGCAATCACACATTGCTCCCAGAAGCACGAAGCTGAAGCCTGAAGATGATGAATGAGACTTCGTTGAAACGTTGCCAAGACACTTCCAATTTTACGCGGGAAAAAACCTGAATAACCAAAGACCTACATACAAACACCTGCAAAAACCTCAGAAAACAAATAGATAGATAGATAGATAGATAGATAGATAGATAGATAGATAGATAGATAGATAGATAGATAGATAGATGATAGATAGATAGATAGATAAATAATGTTTGTATTGGGAAATATAAAAGGGACATTACACTCCAGTGAGAGCTTCACTCTCATATAAATTGGTTAGTGTTTAACAGAACATTGGAGAGGAGGGGAAAACCCCTTTTTAAATGATCATTTCATTTTGTTCCCCTTGCACAAACGCTGTGCCTACCTCATCTCAATCCTATTATTTGATTTTGTGCTATTGGGTTAAAATGAGTTTTTAGGTACTTAACTATTGCCACCCAAAGGTCTAATCAGGAAAAGAAAAAGAAAATACTTGGGTGAGATATTGGATTGTAATGATAGGTCTTTTGCCAGACCATTTAAAGAATAACAGAATTTCAAAAGCAAAGTGGGCCTCTGGTGGCTCAAGAGCCTAATGCAGTCTGTTATTAACAGCAGCTGCTTGCAATTACTGTAGGTTCAAGCCCCACCAGGCCCAAGGTCGACTCAGCCTTCCATCCTTTATAAGGTAGGTAAAATGAGGACCCAGATTGTTGGGGGCAATAAGTTGACTTTGTATATAATATACAAATGGATGAAGACTATTGTTTAACATAGTGTAAACCGCCCTGAGTCTTCGGAGAAGGGTGGGATATAAATGCAAATTAAAAAAAAGTCTTTCCTAAATAAGAGATCATTTCTGACAGTGTTTGGTTTTAAAAGTTCCTAACCTCCCTCCAGTGCTTCCAGCTTTATAGATGTAGATTCAAATAATCAAGGAGTGGGCTGCTGGGGGTTCCCAGGGATTCGGGAGAACCTCTAGCTAAGATTCTGTGCAGTTCGGAGAACCCCCAAATCCCACTCCTAGCTGGCCCCACCCACCCCTCCCCTCCCAGGACCTGTTTTGGATGCAGGTAAGTGCAGGGCACACGCAGAAGCTCAGGGAGGGTGAAAAACAGGCCTATCGGAAGTTCGGGAAGGCTGGAAATGAGCCCGTTTCTGGCCTCCAGAGGGCCTCCGGAGCCTGGGGAGGCCATTTGGTTGAGGAAAGCCTCCGGAGCAGGGGAGGGCAAAAATCCCCCCCCCTCATCATGGTGCAGGAGGCTGACTAGGCCACGCTGACCCAGCAACCGGGCAGAGAACCCCTTGCTAAATTTTTTGAAGCCCGCCCCTGAAATATACACTCTAAGACCACTGAAAAATTAGGCAGGGAAGATATTGAGAGCAGAGAAATAATTCTCCGCCCCACTTAAGTTATCATCTTTTCAGCTACTGAACTTGTCAAGCACTCTCCTGCAGAAATGGAGCATATCAGAAAGATAATGAAAGCTGGACAAATGGAAGATGGGAAGTTATTCTTGAAAAGCAGTGGAGTGGGGGAGGGCAAGTAGGAACTTATCTTCTGGAATTACAAACCACTCTCAATGTCTGTTCTTAACACACATTTAAATGAGCAAAAATGAGGCTCCTTTCTTTTCCAAGCAATAAGCCACAAATGAACCCAAGATAACCCAGCCAACATGTCTTAAAAAGTGATGAGTACCAATGGGTGGTAAGAATACCACTACTAGCTATAGCATCTAGACAGCAGCAATGTTGATTTAAAATTCCTACATACAACCCTAACAGCCATGGATAATATATTTGGGGCTGACTCTGCGCCAATTTTGAAAAAAGGAGTCCTAGCGTAGGTCTTGCAGCCAAAGCAGATGAGAGATTTGTGGCATCTTGAAGACCTTATGGTTCATGCTTTGATAGATGTTTCCTTGAAGGTACCGGACATTTATTATGTACAAACATTACTGTGATATAAATAAGAACAAACAGAATGGAAACAGGAAAAGGAATGCTTCGGATACCGAGGGATAACCACGTTTGAACTTTCTGTATAGAAAACACTCAGGAATTAAAGTCATGAAAAAGAAATTGCTGAGAGATTGTGACCAGCGTGAAATGAACTCTGTGGTTTGTTTGTTTGTCAATCATATATAAGATAACAGGTAAAAGTATAAACATAATTTGGATACATGAAAAGGGTAAGTAAAAAAAAGAATATTAGGACAGGGACGGTAGGCACACAGGTGACTTATGCACGCCCCTTACAGGCATCTTAGGAATGGGATGAGGTCAGGCAATTTAAGCTTAAAGTTTTGGGGGTTTGGGGAAGAAACTACAGAGTCAGGTAGTGCATTCCAGGCATTAACAACTCTGTTACTGAAGTCGTATTTTCTACAATCAGGTTTGGAGCAGATTACTTTGAGTTTGTATCAGTGGTGAAATCCATTTTTTTTTTACTACCGGTTCTGTGGGCGTGGCTTGGTGGGAGTGGTGTGGCTTGGTGGGAGTGGCAGGGGAAGGATACTGCAAAATCCCCATTCCCTCCCCAATCCTGGGAGAAGGATATTGCAAAATCTCCATTCCCACCCCACTCTGGGGCCAGCCAGAGGTGGTATTTGCCAGTTCTCCTAGCTGCTCAAAATTTCTGCTACCAGTTCTTCAGAACTTGTCAGAACCTGCAGGATTTCATCCCTGGTTTGTATCTATTATTTGCTCGTATATTGTTGTGGTTGAAGCTGAAGTAATCATTGACAAGTAGGACATTGTGATAGATAATTTTATGTACTATGCTTAGGTCAGATTGAAGTCTAAGTTCTAAGTTGTTCTAAGTCTAGTTCTAAGTTGTCTAAGCCCAAAATTTGGAGTCTGGTGGCATAAGGTATTTTCTTGAGAGCAGAGGAGTGGAGGACTCTTCTTGTGAAATATGTCTGGACTCTCTCAATTGTATTTATGTCTGATATGTAGTGCAGGTTCCAGACAGATGAGCTGTATTCAAGAATTGGTCTAGCAAATGTTTTGTGTGCTCTAGTTAGTAGTACAATATTACCAGAGAAGAAGATTAGGTTAACAACTCTTAGTGCCTTTTTGGCAATGTTGTTACAGTGGGCTCTGGCATCTAGATCTTTAGAGATGAGTACTGGTGAGTCAACTTTAGACATGAGTATTGGTGAGTCAACTGGATCCCTCCAATCAAAGTCCAATTCAGTTGTATGCATAAATATTCATGTAGGCGGTGACATATTCCAAAGTACATATAAAGCATTGAACCTATAGTCATCAATCCTTTGCAAGCAAAAAACATATGTATGTTTCTGGCAGTGCTTCTCTTAAACCCTGGTCTATTCACTGTCTGTTCTCAGGGTTGAATAGAAGCTCCTTGTCCTTTTCCAGGCCCAAAGCAAATTGAGCATTTGAGAATTTTCAAGAAAGGGGGAAATGCATGGTTTAACTTTGTAAATGAAAGAAAACAGAATGGGAATGGGAAGAGACAAAAGGAGAACATGTGTATTCTGGATATTAATGCAGATTGATTGTTTCTGCTTGGCTGCTATTGCAACTGTCAAAAGATTATTGTTGATATCTATAGATGCAGAAGAAGCAAAATCAAACTGATTAGATTTATAATTTCTGATTGATTCCAGCCGGGAAAAACACCTCTCACAGAAATTATGAAAAAGTAGGATTCCTCAACCCATGGAACATAAGGTAAGCTGGTAGATATCCATAGAGACATTACAAATGTGACTGCAGTTTGAGAATACGGAGATATTATATCCATGTGGCTCTATGCACACTTCCACTGAGTTCAAAAGCACCTCTAAACCTATGGGACCCAATGGCATGGATCTAATTCCGCAGCGGAGCAGATTTATTTCTACCTCAGCAGTGTTGCACAAATATTTTCTTTTCAAAAATTCAGAGGCTGACTTCTTGTTAGAGTTTGCGAATCATCCTTTTCTCCACTGAAGGAAATTTTTGCTCTCCTCTCTCCTCCAAGCAGATCCAGAAAAAAAGAATTCTGGCTTCATTTGGCAGAAATGAAATTGATAAGTGTTCTGTTCTCCCCTTCTCCAGTTAGTTTGTTTGTTTGTTCATTGTTCATTCATTCAATGTCTATGGAGATTCTTAGTCACTCATCTCACGGCTGTCCCAAAGGTGCTTTTTTCAAGAGGCAACTAGACTTTCTGGTGCTTCTTTGAAGACGTATCGCTTCTTGGATGAGAAGCGAAATGCCTTCAAAAAAAACCCAGAAAGTCT